>NC_140498.1:59872075-60014575 GCF_964271855.1 Acomys minous
TCATCCACAGGGAAGAGTATGACTATGTAATCTGCTATGAAGGGCTGAATTGAAGGTTGTCCTGTTAGGCAAAATAACTTAGAAAACAGAGGAACAAATATCACATCTTCTCTCTTATATATAGACTATATATAGATACATAAACATGTGTGTGTGTGTGTGTGTGTGTGTGTGTGTGTGTGTGTGTGTTTCTGTGACACTATTTCTGAAGAGATGTAAACAAGGATATACTCACCTGGATAGGGAACCAATGACAGACCAAAGTAAAAGATACCACCACCAAAGTCCAGAGTGATGAATTTACTGAGGTAACTCACAGGAATGTGTGTGAGGAGTTACTTACAGGAGCATGTACAACTCAAAGGCAACTGCATCACTAAAGGCCCTTCCCAGCCTGGGTGCTGACTTGCACCCTTGAAGCACTCTACATAAATTGAAGGTGCCTTAACAGGTCAGAGGTCATGGTGAAATCGGGAAGAAAATACAGAGGTCTGTCATTCCCACCCCTTTTCAATATTGTGCTCATAGTACTATTTAGAGCAATAAAGAAATTAAAGGGATATGACTAGGAAAAGAAGAAGTCAAACAATCCCTATTTGCTATGTACTATCCATTAGAGGTCCCAAAAATCCTACCAGGAAACTTTCTAGACACGGTAAACAAATTCAACAGTGTGGCAAGATCCAGAGTCAGCTTACACAAATCAATGGCTTTAACAACAAATACACAGAGAATATCATACCCATTCATAATAGCCTGAAAAAATAAAATAGCTAGCGATAAACCTAACTAAGGACGTGAAGAGGGGCTGGAGAGATGGCTCAGCAGTTAAGATCACTGTCTGTTCTTCCAAGTCCTGAGTTTAATTCCCAACAATGACATGGTGGCTCACAACCAACTATAATGTAATCTAATGCCCTCTCCTGGCATACAGGTGTACATGCAGCTAGAGCACTCATATACATAAAATAAATAAATAAATATTTTCTTTTTTAAAAAAAGGAAGTAAAGAACCTTTACAGCAAAAACATTAAACCCATGAAAAAAGAGAAGAAAATTGAAAGAAAGCCCATGCTCATTGATTGTTCGTGTTAATATTGTGAAAATAAATGACAATTTTACCAAAAGCTACTTACAGATCAGTGAAATCCCAATCAAAATTCTCATCTCATTCTTCACATAAATGGAGAAAAAACTATCCTAAATTCACATGGAACCACAAAAATACTCTAGACAGCCAAAACAATCATGAGCAAAAAGAGCTATGCAGCAGGAATTACCATTCCAGATCTTAAAATATACTACAGAGCCATTGTGAGGGAAAAAAAAACAATATGGCACTGGCACAAAGACAGACATGTAGACCAGTGGAGAAAATCAAAGACCCAAACATGACTGCACATAACTTCACCTGCTTAAATAGTTGGCAAAGGTAGCAAAAAGGTAAACTAAAGAAAAGAAAACATCTTTAACAAATGGTGCTGGGAAAACAGGATGCCCACATGCAAAGCAATAAAGTTGCACCCATATTTACTACCTTGCATAAAAAAACTAACTCCAAATGGATCAAAATTGTAATCATAAAACCTGAAACACTGAAACTGATAAAAGAAAACAGACGTACCAAACCCCTGCCCAGATCTAGCCAATGGACAGGACATTCTCCACAGTTGAGTGGAGAGTGGGGTCTGACTTTCACACGTACTCTGGTGCCCTATATTTGACCATGTCCCCTGAATGGGGAGACCTGGTGGCACTCAGAGGAAGGACAGCAGGCTACTAAGAAGAGACTTGATACCCTATGAGCATATACAGGGGGAGGAAGTCCCCCTCAGGAATAGTCATAGGGGAGGGGAGTAAGGGGAAAATGGGAGGGACGGAAGAATGGGAGGATACAAGGGATGGGATAACCATTGAGATGTAATATGAATAAATTAATAAAAGAAAATTTAAAGAAAGAAAGAAAACAACAACAACAAAACTCAAAGAAGCCAAGGAGATGAATTAAATAAAGTTAACCCAAGACACACACAAAAAAAAAAAAAGAAAAAGAAAACAGACATACTATTACACATGGTATATCTGTAAGAGGGAACTCCCTGGATAGAACTCCGTTTGTCTAAAAATTAAGTTCAATAATTGTCGAAGTTTACTGACTTTGACAATACGCACAGCTCCTGTGAGTTGATGGCTGCTATGGCCATGTCACGCATTCCAGATATGAGGGCCATCTGGTTGAGACGGCTACCACCCTACTGATCGCCAGTGTTGATTTGGCTGGCTAGGCAGGTGCCTGCTTCCTCCCTCACCATTCCACATGCATCTTTCCCAGCACTGCGCACACAGTTAAAGAGGGAACACCTTGCTGTAGACAGACTGCTCTTAAGTCAAGGGCATGCTCGTATCTCTACTCCCCTGCTAGAACCCATTAGCAGAAATAGGTTGAGTGCCAGACTTTCTGCTCTGAAACTCTTCTTGTCCCTTTACCACAATGTCTTCTGAGCCCTAAGGAAGGGCTATAAATTTCTCCTTTAGGATAGAGCTCCCGACTGACCTTTATTCTCAGCATCTTGTATAGCCACGTGTGTTCACAGTCACCTCTGTTCTCTACAAACAGCCCCTTTCTGTGAGTGAAAACGTAGATTCTCAGAAGGCTGCTTGATGTTATGTCAAGCTATGGAAGAAGAAACGGTAGGCTCTCCTCCATAGTGGCTAAGATCTCCTTAGGTGTCGTTTTTGTTGTTCCTTCGTTCATTTGTTTGTTTTCAGCATTTTTTAAGTCGTTTGGAGTGCTGGGTATGGATATTTATTCTTTGCCACAGAGCCTGTCATTGGCTTGGAATAAGCCCCTGGGATCCCTACCTCCCCCTCAGGAATACAAGTGAGCCACTACATTCGGCTTCTTTTCTCAAACGTGTTTATTTACTGTGTATCCGTGCGAGTGTGTCTGTCTGTGCAAGTAGGTGGGTGCCACAGAGTGAACGTATAAGTCAGAGGACTCGCAGAGGGGTCAGTGGGTCAGTGGGTTACAGGGATCAGGTTTGTGGCATCAGGCTTGGCAGCAAGTGCTTTTAACAGCTGAGCCATCTCCTCCTGAGCCCTCCATCTTCTTCCCTCGTTTCCTCCTTCCCTCTCCCATTCCTAGTGATGCCCCCTTTTCGTTTCATGCAGTCTTCCTTCTGTGTTTGCTTATTGGGGAAGGGTCTCCTTGTGTGTAGTTTAAACTGTCCTGGAAATCCACAATATGGCCAGGCTAGGCTTGAACTCACAACTCTCTTGACAGTCTCTCAACACCGGGATTCTAGAAGCTCATCACTACTCCCAGCTTGGGATTTTTCATTTTGGTTTTTTTGTGTTTTTTTTTTTGTTGTTTGTTTGTTTTTTTTTTTTTCATTTAGATTTCCATTACATATATTCCTCGCATGAGGAATGTGTTACATGGGCAATTTTTTTGCAAGTACATTCTGTGCGTTGAACATATCCTCTTGTCTTCCACTTCTCACACCTCCCCACTCCTCTTAGTCCCCTCCCCCCCCCAGATGGTTTCAGTTCTACTTTCTTGTCATGTATACATTTACGATTTTTATGTAACTTTTTAAAATCTAGGAACTGCAAGAGCAAAAAAAAAACATTCAATATCTGTCTTTCCAAAACTGACTCAACTGACTTACTATAATTATCTTCAGGTGCATCCATTTTCCTGCAAATAACTTAAATTTATTCTTTGTGACTTTATAAATGACATTTTCTCCATCTATCTCTTTGTTGCTGGACTCCAAAGTTGGTTTTATAGCTTAGCTATTGTGATGAAGGTTTTGCTTTTAAGTTGCCTTTAACTTTTTTCCAACTTTACCTATATTGTTTTTAACTATGTGTATAGGGAAGAGGATACACCTGAGTGCAGGTGCCAAAGAGACCCAGAAGCATCAGATCCCTGGAGTTGAAATTTCAGGTAGCTGTGAGCCACCTGACTTGTTTGCTGGGACTTCTGCAAGGAGAATGTCACTTAACTACTGAGCCATCTCTCCAGACTCCTAATGTGCTTTCTTAAATTGTTTTATTGTTTGGAAGTTCCATATGTTCCCGTAATGCATTTTAGTCACCTCCGTCCCTCCATTTTCCTCCTTCTCACATTGAAAGCCTTCTCAGTGAGTTCCCCGCCTCTGGTCATTTCTTCTTTTTGAGTGTGGCCCACTAAGCTTAACTAGGGTTGCACATGGGGAAGTTATTTATTTACAGGAGCAGGGCAGGTAACCAGTGGCTACAGCAATGAAGAAGATGACACCCGCCGCCCAGCAACTCTTAAGTGCCACCATCTCCCCCTCCCCAGCAGGAGAACCTACTAGCTTAGTTAGCAATTCCCACGGAACTGTTTGCTCCCTTCTGACCAGTGTGATCTGCATGGCCAAGCACAATGTGAAGTAGCTTTCAAGGTCACACCCAAGGAGCTTTCAAGGTCACACCCAAGGAGCTTTCAAGGTCACACCCAAGGAGCTTTCAAGGTCACACCCAAGGAGCTTTTTCAGGATCCAGGAGAATCATGAGACATTTGGCTGGTTCAGCCCTGAGCCCATGAAAGACAGAGACCCTGGCGGTGGTGGCGCACGCCTTTAATCCCAGCACTCAGGAGGCAGAAGCAGGCAAATTTCTGTGAGTTCGAGGCCAGCCTGATCTACATAATGAGTTCAGGACAGCCAAGGATACACAGAGAAACCCTGTCTCGAAAAACCAAAAAAAAAAAAAAAGACAGAGAGCAGAGCAGGGGGGAGGGGGTAGGAGGGTGGGAGGTAGATGGAGGTAGAGGGATGGATCACAGCTCAGTTAAGAAAGTATTTGCCCTGCAAGCATGATGAACTAAATTTGATCCTCAGTCACTACACTGATGAGGAAAGCTGGTGTTGTACATGCCCAGTGCTGAGTTGGTAAACACAGTTGGGGGTTTGGGGGCTTTGTGGCCAGACTATATTACTTAGCAAGTTCCTAGCCATTGGGAGACCCTGTTTCAAAAAATGGTAGCTGGGAGCCAACATGACAGCTCAACGGATAAAGGAGTTGGCTGTCAAGCTTGACAACCTGACTTTGATCCCAGGGTCCACACAGTATAGAGAACCAATACTCACAGGTTTCACAGTGAGTGGAGATCACATGGATCTTTACTCCCAAACACATACTATAACTAAATAAAAGGCAATATATTTTTTAAAAGATACATGGTGCCTGGGTAACAACACTTCCAGTTGTCCTTTGGCCTCCACAGGGGAGGTGGGGAGGTTAAGAACCACTGGTGTGGGCTGTAGAGATGGCTCAGTGGTTAAGAGCACTGGCTGTACTTCCAGAGGTCCTGAGTTCAATTCCCAATAACCACATGGTGACTTAGAACTATCTGTAATGAGATCTGGTGTCTTCTTCAGGCCTGCAGGCATACATGCAACAGACACTGTATACATTGTATACATACATAGTTAAATAAATAAATCTTTAAAAAAAAAACACTGGTGCAAACAGTGTATATCTGTAGCAGATATGTATATAGTGTATATCTGTATATACACTATATACTGTATATCTGTGTATATCTGTATAAGCAGATATGTATATCTGCTTAGCGCTATATGTATTTCTTCTATCTGTGCCCAGATACTATATTCCTGGTCTGTACCTCAGTGGATTCCAAGACGCAAGTCCTCACACCTTCTGCGCAGGAAACATAGCTCCAATGACCAAGCCACAGAGGGTTAGAGCTGCCCCAGCACTGCCTCGCACTGTGATTGGCCTTTGGCTGGGTTCCTACACACACAGGAATTGGGGCCATGGAAATGGAAAGGGAGGAAGGAAAGTAGATAGGCTGGGGCTAGGGTGTGGCCTTTAATTTAATATCCCCGTGCAGGGCTGGATGCCACCACCATCATGGACACTGCTGGGTATAACAAGTTTGGCTCTGCAATCGAAGAGGTCCCTAGAGGTATGAGCAAGAGGATAAACTCATCACTCTCTGTGGGTTCTTCTGTTCTAATGTCTGGAGGGTTTTTTTTGGGGGGGGGGGAGTGAAGAGGAGAAGAGACAAAACCATACAATAGACATTGGTGTATTGGCAGGACTGCAGGATGCTGTTATCTGCACCCTGGGTGTGAGGAAGAGTAGATTCTGGCTGAGAACTTCCTAGGATCCTAAGGGCTGGGTCTTGGATTGGGAACAGGCATCACTTGAGTCTCTCCCCCCCCCCCCGAGGAAACCTGTTTTGGGGTGCAGTTTTCATTCCAGCCACAGAGTTACATAGAGTTCAGTTGCATCGCATCAGAATTCTGACTCCATCGCTCGGGAGCCATGTCGTGGTAGAGAAGATACTTAAGCTGTCTGTACCTCCTCCATCCTGGAGGAATCTAGAATCCATTGGTATTCGACTAGGGCAGCTGGGACGCTGGGAGTACTACAAACAAAGGCTCTTCTTCCTGGTCTTGGCTCTCCTGGTGGCCACAGTGCTATGGGCTCTCATTCTGAGCACCCTATTGTCTAAGGGTGAGTGATTTTTTTTTTAATGTGTACATGTATGTGTCTGTGTGAGGGTGTGGCATGAGTGTACAAGTGCCCACAGAGGCCAGACAGGCATGAGACCCCCTAAGCTGGACTTAAGAGGCAGCTGTGAGTCTTCGCATGTGGGTGCTGAGAACTGAACTCAGGCTCTCTAGAGAGCAGATCACTCTCACCCTCTAAACCATTTCTCCAGCCTGGGAGAGTGGTCCCTTAACAGGGACAAGTGGCACGGTGGGAAAGGCACACACCTGCTTCCTCTGTAGTGCATCGGATGGGGCCCTTCCTGGAGGACAGTTAGTGTAAACCATGGTTCTCAACCTGTGGATCATGACCAATCCGGAGGTTCAACTTCCCTTCCACAGGGGTCGCCTAAGACCATCAAGAAACAAAGATGTTTGCATTACGATTCATAGCAGTAGCGAAATTACAGTTATGAAGTAGAAACTAAAGAACTTTTATGGTTGGGGGTGGGGGGCTCGTCACAACATAAACAAGGATATTAAAGGGTCACAGCACTGGGAAGGTGGGAAGGTTGCGAACCACCAGTGTAAACCAAGCGTTGTGTCTATGCATTTTGTATATCTCCTGGGTGCTGTATTCCTGGCCAGTGCCCCCGTGGATAACAAGACACAGGTCCTCACACCTTCTAAGCAAATGGAGGGTTCACAACTCTCTCTCTCTCTCTCTCTTGCATTTCTCTGCAGCCTCCAGCGAACGCGCAGCACTGCTCAGCAACCAGGACCTGCTGAGGACAAATGGTGCGGGTAGAGCTGCAGAGCAGGGCGTCTGCGCACCCTGGCGGTGGGAGAAGGGACTGCCAGGCATTGGGAGATTGGGTATTGAATAGTTGAGGTGCCTAGAGTGGGGCTTGGAGAAGGGTGTGCCCTGACCTGGTGTGTGTGTGTGTGTGTGTGTGTGTGTGTGTGTGTGTGTGTGTGTGTGTGTGTGTGTGTGTGTGTGTGTGTGTGTGTGTGTGTGTGTGTGTGTGTGTGTGTGTGTGTTTTGGGGTCATTTCAGCCTCAGAGCAGAAGTTGATGCTGAGTGCCCTGAAGGAGGACGTCGGAACCTGCGGAAACTGCTGTAAGAAACACGGGCTTGGGGGGAGGCTGGCGAGCTGATGGGCAGATGGGCTGGGAAAGGTAAGTGGGAGTTGAGCTGGCTAGCCTGAAAAGATAGTCCCATCCCCACGTAGGCTCCATGACGAAAGCCCAGCTGCAAACCACACTCGCTGAGTTTAAGGACACACGGGCAAAGCTGTTGGAGCAAGAGAGCGCCCTGAAAGCACTGCAAGATCGTGGTAAGAGCCAAAGCTGAACACAATCCCCTGGCCCCTGACTTTCACTCCCTAATCATAGCCACATCCACTCTTGGTTATACAGTCCTGGACCGTCAGGTCTCTGATGGCTGAACTTAGTGCTTCACACGCTAGGCAGGCTCTGCACATCTGAGCCATGCCCAAGGCCCTCCTCACTTCAGGACTCTAAGCAGATGGTCTACCTTTGAGCCACTCCTCCAGACCCTCGCTAGGGAATTCTAGGCAGGTGCCCAAATACCAAGCTTACCACCAACACTCATTTTTACATTTTATCTCAAGACAGAGTCTCAGTACATTGCCAAGGGTGACCTTAAACTCTCTGTATATAGCCCAAGTGAGCTCTGAATTTACAATCTTCCTCTGCCTCAGCTTTCTGGAATAACTGAAACCACCACACCCAGACTGATGTTATTCTTGACCCTGATACCAACCATGAACTGACCATAGACATAGATTTTTGACCTGTAAATGACCTACCAATCTTAACCCCGGCTATAAATGTCCACTGTTCTGACCCTATAGTGATCCAGGACTTGGCTAAAGCAGGCAGAGACCGTGAGAACATCCGCAGTGAGCTGTTCCGGGCACTGGAAGCTGTCAAGCACGGGAACAGTGAGCCAGAGAAGAGACTAGGGATGTGGGAGGGGTGGACCCAGCCGGGGCTTTCAAGGTTGCCATTTCCCCCAGACACATCCTTTGGCCTAAGCCTTGTTTCCGTGGAATCCAATCCCGCCCCATTGCATTCCAATGGCCTCATTCTACACAATCCATCTCTTCAACACTCTCCACCAACAGGCTCCTGTGAGCTGTGCCCACCATCATGGCTACCCTTCCAAGGCTCCTGCTACTATTTCTCTGAGACGCAGGCCGTGTGGGACACGGCACAGAGCAACTGTGCAGGCCAAGGTGCCCACCTGGTGATTGTCAGCAACCTGGACGAGCAGGTACACAGCTGGGACTTGGCAAAGGAGAAGCAGAGTTAGCCTGAGGTGGTGTGGACCAAAATGTCAGGCTGACTTGGGTGGCTGATGTTGCCACTCCCTTCCAGGGCTTTCTGAGTCAGCACACACGTGGCCGAGGCTATTGGTTGGGTCTGAGAGCAGTCCGCCACCTCGGCAAGATTCAAAGCTACCGGTGGGTGGATGGAGTCTCCCTCACCTTCAGGTAAGAAGGCTCCAAGACGGAGTTGGAAAAATGCTTTTGGATATCTAAAGACTAGATTGCTGAGAGCGGGTTGTTGTTGGTGCTCTGATGGGCATGCATATGGTACATGCATTGCTGTGAGCGCTCATGCATGTTCATTCAAAGACTAGGGGAAAGCCCTGGGTATTCTATTCTATAATTTCCTGCACTACTTCACTAAGACAAGGTCTCTCAATGAACCTGGACCTAGCTTGACAAACAGCCAGAAAGCCCCCAGGTCCTCTCCTGTTTCTAAACCTCACCTTGCTAGAGCTACAAACACATACACAGCCATGCCTAGCTTTTTATGTGAGTGCTTGGGATGTGAACTCGGGTCTTTATGCTTGTATAACAAGCATTCTTTTCTACTGAGAGATCTCCTCAGCCTCTGAATTAGCCTTTTAAGAATAGTAACGCTAGACCACGGGAACTGACTTAAGGGTTAAATTCTGGGCCCTTGCAGATGTACACTGCATGTGTAAACCCACATTAGACACTTGAGGTGCCTCTAGCAGAGCCAAGCGGCAAACAATCCAAGGCCTTGGAAAGGAAGAATGAACCCTAGGTCTATGCTCAGCCCAGACTCACAGTAACACCCGCACTTAACCACGACAGCCACTGGAACTCTGGCGAGCCCAATGACTCCAGAGGTCAGGAGGACTGTATCATGATGCTACACTCAGGCCTGTGGAATGACGCGCCGTGTGCCAATGAGAGAGACGGCTGGATCTGTGAGAAGAAGAGCAGCTGCTGACACCGCCCAGTGTCCCAGGACCACGCCCATTGCCTCAGAGTGAATCACAACTGTGGCTCCTGTTCCTTGGGCCCACTCTCAGGGCTTTGGTTTTTTTTTTTCTAATGCGCCATTAATAAGAGCTACTAAGCCAGACCAGTACATGCTTTGGAGACCCCCAGATCCAACTAAAAAGAAACACCCTAAGTATTCCATCTAACCTGACTTTTGTCGGTCTCCAAATGACTTCTCTAAAACCCTGGCCATCCAATCCCCTACCTGCCTTAGTAGACACAGTGTTGGAGCTGTTGCATCTTCCCGCATTCCCCTGTTCCATCCCTCTGACTTGGAACTATCTTCACAGAAAAGGGGAGCATCAATAAATATTTGAAAAAATGAATCTAAGCTCTGGGTCTATATTAGAAAAGAATGATCTTCATATCCCACAAAGGGACATACAAAGTTAAAAGTAATTTATTTTCCCAGGAAGGGTGTGCCAGAACCCAACCTGGGCTAACAAAGAGCACGCTTAGTCAAAATGGCCTCTGTCTTTTATGCCTGATGTAAGTGATGACTGCATCTCATCCCATTGGTGGAGGCTCAGCTTTATAACTCTGACATGTTGGGCTAATTGGCACAAAGAGGACGTGGGAGGTTCAGAAAATGTGGGTCCTTGTCAGGAGGAATACCTTTGATATTAAAAGGTTGCTCACAGTTCTTATCTCCTCATTATACAATTTTAACACACACCCTCATTTTTTGTTTGCGGTTTCCATCCCCCCCCCCACAAGACAAGGTTTCTCAACCTTGGCTGTCCTGGGACTCACTTTGTAGACCAGGCTGGCCTCAGACTCATGGAGATCAGCCTACCTCTGCCTTCCAGAGTGCTGGGATTACAGGCGTGTGCCACTGCACCCAGCTCACCTGCCCCCACTTTTAGGAGGTAACCTGAACTGCCATTGTGGAATCACGACAATGACCAATCTGGTTTTTTTTTTCCAGTTGGAAGGGGTCACTGGGCATGGCAGTCAGAGTATCCCTCCAGTGGACCTATCTAAAAGCCCCCCCAAAGTGCTGGTGGTTTCATTTGTACAACATAAGGCGCAGGGAGGAAAAGACATCTTTGTCTGGTACCTGAACAGAGACGTGAAGGAGAAATGAAGGCAAAAGTTCATAGCATTAAAAGTCCAAGGCAGGGGACCAGGAGAAACAAGAAGAGAAATACTCTTTTAAATGTCCAAATCAAAGTCCATTAGAATAGTTTGGTAGGCTCACAAAGGCTTCCGCTATTGTCTTTCTTTGGCCTCTGAGTCTCATCTCCAGAGTGTTGAACCTCGGGTCTGCTTTCAGGTGCTGTGATAAATGTTTGAGTGGCTAGAATCACAATGTGAGGTCCCTCTCAGATGAGAGAGAGAGAGAGAAAGAGAGAGAGAGAGAGAGAGAGAGAGAGAGAGAGAGAGAGAGAGAGAAGGAGGGGGAGAGGGAGAGGGAGAGGGGAGAAATTTAAGCATCATTTAATTTTTAGGTTAAAATAATAGTGGGCCTGTCTGTCTGGGTTCCAGATAAGCACTAAGAGCCAAGGTCTGAAATCTCTTGTATCTGGGCATCATTTTCCTTATTAAGAAGGAAGTAATTAGCCAGGCATGGTGGCGCATGCCTTTAATCCCAGCACTGGGGAGGCAGAGACAGGAGGATCGCTGTGAGTTCGAGGGCAGCCTTGTCTACAAAGTGAGTCTAGGACAGCCAAGGCTACATAGAGAAACCCTGACTTGAAAAACAGAAACAAATAAAAGGAAGTAATTAGTGATGCATAGTTGTCTAAATAACATCTTGTGTGTATTTATGTCTAATATCTGGAGAGGGCAGCCTCTTGGACTGTGACAGAAACACCAATCATTTCAGTCCTTGATTGTCCTCCTTGTAGCTGACCAAAATTGATGGCTTTTGTTTAACTGCAGTGGTCACTTAGGTATCACGTTCTCAGGAGTCACTGGGAGTTGCAAGAAACCTTTAGGCCCGTCCATTTCATCAGCTGTTCCGTCTATGTGACAAGTCAGAGGCCTTGCTTGGCCATGGCTTCACTTAGAAGCGTGACTTTTCTCTGTGCTGACCCTCCTCTTTATAGGCCAAACAATGGTTAGAGCCACTGGTGGGGTCTCCATGGCTGCCATGAACAAGAGTTACAGGATGTTTTGAGGGATTTTCCTACAGTCCTCTGGGGCGCCGCTGACCCTGGAAGGCAAAGGGGAGCAGTATTCTCCCTCTTAGGCCTTCCAATCACATCAGTGTAGCCTTCCGGTGTGGTTATTAAACACTCAGTAGTTACACCAGTCTTCTACTGCCTAACATTTAGGTAAAGCTTGGGCAAAACCAAACCTTTTAGCTTAATTAATTTAAGCAAGGGTCGACGTTTTGAACTTTGACACCAATGTACTGGACTTTTAACCTTAGAAATTTTAACATGTATATCATGTCTAAGGCTCATCTTTTAGATACCTTAACTAGCTTACTCGGGCCTTCATAACTCAGGCAAGCTTTCTGGTTTGTTTTAATGCCATGAAGCATAGTACCAGTAATGAATTTACCATCCGTTGTAAGAATTTGGGAGGGAAGCAACTTAGTAATTCTACCCTTTCCGTATAAAATCCCAATGACAAATCAAGGTTTGATTCGACTAAGTTCATCCTAGAGGACCAATGAGTTTATTGGACTTACTTATGCGGAACCAGGGAATTCACTGGACTTGGTTTTCAGCATAAATGAGGGGCTACCGACAGATGGAAAGGTGATACAAAAAATAGCCTCTCTGGAAAGACTTCATCCAGTATGGGTGACGGCTTTCCCACAGGTACACAGGTGGAGCTCGTGTTCCCTGTTCATCCCAAGCTTATATACCCTAGCTGCGCCCCCAAGAAGAATAGGCCAAGTTCAGTTAGGGCAGAATTGCATATGACTGGCTAGGAAAAGTGAATGGATACTCAGATAAGGCTCCAATGACCCGGCCCAACCCCTCCTTCTATGAAGCAACAGCAATAGTAAAAAAAAAAAAAAAAAAAAAAAAAAAAAAAAAAAAAAAAAGCCCAGCTGTGGGAGCTGGAGAGATGTCTCTGTGGTTAAGAGCACTGGCTGCTCTTGCAGAGGTCCTGAGTTCAATTCCAAGAAACCACACAGTGGCTCACAACCATCTGTAATGTGATCTGATGTCCTTTTCTGGCCTGCAGGTATACATGCAGACAGAGCACATATATATATATAATCTTTATTTTTTTAAAAAAAGCCCAACTGTGATGATCTTTTGTGAGCAAGCCTAGCGGACATGGCGAAGATGGCAGCTGGTCCTCTCAGAAAGCAGTGTTCTACAATACCACATGAATAAAGCAAAGCTGAATCTCAATAACATGCCAATGTAATTGCATTACCTGTACACATATACTGTTAAACTAGGGGATTTGTGTGGCCCCAGATAAACCTTACAGAAGTCACAGTCTTTATAACAGAACACAAAGTGATCTGCTGTAATGGTGCCTTTGGTTTGGAATGAGTGTACCAAGCAGAGAGAAGCATCAGACGTGCAGAAAAGACCACCAGACTGATGTCTGCAGCATCCAGAAGGACCCAGCTAATGAAACGCTCTTCAGACTATGGCAGGAGCTAAAATAAGTTAGGAAAAAAAAGGTTAGGCATCAGCTTGCTCTTTCCTTACCTTGCCCATGTAAATGTAACTGCAAAGGAAAAACAGAAGCCACAGTATCAAGGCTCAATAGGGCAGAAACAGAAACAGATATCAAACACCGTGAAAGGAGACTCAGGAGGAAAGAGCTTGCCGGCCTGGTGGCGCACACCTTTAACCCCAGCACTCTGGGAGGCTGAGGCAAGCACATCTCTATGAGTTCAAAGCCATCCTGGTCTACAAAGGGGGTTCCAGGACAGCTGGGGCTACACAGCTGTTTATTTTTGTTTGTTTGTTTGTTTGTTTTTGTTTGAAAACAAAAGCAAAGAAACAAGTAAACGAAAAGGCCCTATAGCTACTCCATGACGTCCTCCAAATTCAGTTGATAGCCTACACTACACTAAGAAGACTTGAAGACGGGAACTTTTTTCGCTCCGCACTGCTTCCTCCTTGATTCTCCTCACTTTAGCACAGTACTTTATTCAGAGGGCGCAGGGACCATAAACGGACCTTTGATTGTCTGTGTTTTTATTTCATCCTCAGTCGGTTATCGATGGACACAAAAATGTGACCTAGGATATAACAGAGGAGTGCAAGAAAGAGTAAAACTCAACCTGGAGGGGAAAGGGGTGGTGTGCACTCACCTGTGACGGTGTGGGGAAGTCAGGGCTCAACATAGACTGTCTACCTAAATGACCCTCAACCTTATTTTTTGACATAGTGGCTCATTAAACCTAAACCTAGAGATCACCAATCCAGCCCCTTGGGATCCACCTGTCTCATCTCTTCTCTCTCTCTCTCTCTCTCTCTCTCTCTCTCTCTCTCTCTCTCTCTCTCTCTCTCTCTCTCTCTCTCCTCCCCACTGGCCCATCTCTCCAACACAAGTCAACTTGCTTTCATTTTTTGGAAAGAAATTTATGCTGAGATGCTGTAGCAGGCGCTCCCTGTCACCTATTTAATAGATTACAGGCAGCACGAGATAACAGCCTAGGAAAAGAAGAGAAACTGCCTTGGTTGCGGCCATACAGTCCTTTCTGTTGGGTGACAAAACCAGGAAACACATCCCAGAGAGGAGTTTTGAGAAACAGTGGAATTTTGGAAAACAGATCTTAAAATATGTGGCGCATGCCTCTAGCAGGCTCAGTGAGAACCAAGGAAAGCTGTGAGATTAAAATGTGGAAAATATGGGCTGCAGAGACAGCTCAGCTGTTAAAGGCTAGACTCACAACCAAAAATATAAAATGTCGAACATATGCAGGGGTTCCAATTGAGCTTTCTTTAGCAACTTGGGACTTCTAGTCCAAACTCACCCTGCATTCCCAAAGTTTCCTACCTCCTTTCTGCAGATCTGGAGGCTCTTAAGAGTTTCCAGAACATATTAGTTCTCACAGTACAAGGTCCAGAATTAAGGTTGCTGGAAGCTTTCTGAATGCCTTGCCTGTGAACAACGGAAGAGGAAGCAAAGGACACCACTGACAACAGGGAACCCATCCACCCACCATTAGCATCCCCTCTTAACCACCCTCATCAACTCCAAACAAAGCCCTGCCCCAGACCACCACTGGTCTACTTTTTCCTAACTTTTTAAATTTTATTTTGTGCGGGGGATGTGGATGTCTCCACACACACCTGTGGAAGCCAGAACTTGCAGGAGTCAGTTTTCACTTTCCACTGTGTGAGTCCTGGGAATGGAACACAAGTCACACAAGCTTAGCAGGAAGTGTCTTTGCCCACTGTGCCACCTCCCACGCCCTGGTCTACTGTCTGCCCGTTAGACTTATTTTTTTTTTTATTCCATACACAAACAAAGGGCCCATAAAAAAGAGCAAGAAATGTTCTGGAAGGTGGGAAATAGAGCAATAATGAAATACAAGCAATAAAAAAAAACAGATATAGGCGAATGAGGTGCCCCACACAGTTTGGGGCGTGTGAATACCTGGTCCAAATTGGTGTCTGTTTGGGTAGGAGCGGGAGGAAGTGTGTCACTGAGCAGAGGCAGGCTTTGAGGTCACGTTATGTCAAGTTAGCTCTCTGCTTCATGCTGGCAGCTCAGGATGTAAGCTCTCGGCTACCTCTCTAGCTGCTTTCTGACTCCCATGTCTACTCTGCCACCATTGTCTCTTACCCTCCGGAAGCACAGGCCCTACATAACCTCTTTCTTCTATAAGTTGCCTTGACCATGTTGTTTTATCACCGCAGCAGAAGAGTAACTAAGGCAGGGACTGAGTGAAGAGAGGGCAGTAGGGGAGGAGAATGAAGCAGAATAAAGTATGGTATATTTGCTTGGAGACACCATGTTTTTTTTTTTTTTAAAGAATATTACTTTGCGGAGAATGTCCTGTCCATTGGCTAGATCTGGGTAGGGGTTTGAAGTTTACGGCCTGTATTGTCCTTGGCTGGTGCCATAGTTTGAGCGGGACCCCTGTGCCCAAATCTGCCTATCATAATGTTCTTCTTGTAGGCTTCTAGGATCCTAGTGGAGAGTGGGGTCTGACTTTCAGACGTACTCTGGTGCCTCATATTTGACCACGTCCCCTGAATGGGGAGACCTGGTGGCACTCAGAGGAAGGATAGCAGGCTACCAAGAAGAGACTTGATACCCTATGAGCATATACAGGGGGAGGAAGTCCCCCTCAGTCACAGTCATAGGGGAGGGGAGTAAGGGGAAAATGGGAGGGAGTGAGGAATGGGAGGATACAAGGGATGGGATAACCATTGAGACGTAATATGAATAAATTAATAAAATAAAATTTTTAAAAAAGAATATTACTTTGTACACTAACCTCAAAATTTTAAATTAAAAACTTTGTCACGATACCTAGACAGGTTCAAGCCAGACGGTGTGACAGAGTTTAGAGTGGGAAGTAGAAATGTGCTCCCACTCCTGAACAAGCTGGTATCTGAACTAGATCCATGCTGGCAAAACAAAAGTCGGTTTTCTTTAGTGGAATCTCACTGGTTTATTAACTGCACCTCACAATAGGCCCCCAAGGCCAGGAGTAGTTAACCAACACAAAATGAAGTCAGGGGTGGTTTTTGTAGTCTTTATGTTTCCTTTTTGCTTTATTCAGTGTTTTTGTTTTTTGTGGTTTTTTTGTTTTGTTTTTTGTTATTGGTCTTTTGCTTGTATATTTTGATTTCTATTTTTTTGTGTTTTGTGGGGATTTGTGTATGTGTTTCTTACATTTTTTGTTTGTTTTGGGGTTTTGTTTGTTTTTAAGAGAAGAGGGTATGGAGTTAGGGAATTGGAAAGGGTCTAGGAGTTCGGGGAGGGAGAGAGAATGATCAGAACGTGTTGTGTGATTTTTTTTTTCAATTTAAAAAAAAATAAAATAAAAACTATATTTCTGGGGAAGGAGAGGTAGTTCAATGGGTAAAAGGCGTCTCTGTGAAAGCATAGAGAACTGAGTTCAAGTCCCCAGCACCTACATAAATAGTAGGGCATAGTCAGTGCGTGACTTAATCCCCTATGAGTGGTGACAGGAGGAGAACTGGGGATTTCTAGCCTCTAGTCCATCTCTAAGCTCATGGAGAGATCTCAAAGAAAAAAGGTAGAAAGTGACATATCAGGAAAGTCACTGTCATCATCTGGACTCCATATACATAAACATAGGTGTGTGCTTTGGCATTACGTATACAAACACTATACACATGCACTCACAAACATATGCACATATGTGCACACAGAAACTAGACTGGTTATATTTTTATATAATGTGGAAGTTCCCATAAACCTTGACACTAAGAAACTGAAGCCTCCAGCCATGGAGATGGCTCAGTGAGTGAAGTGCTTGGTCTGCAAGCATCAGGATCTAAGTTCGATCCCCAGCATTTTTTTTTTTAATTCTGAATGTGGTGGGATGAGGTTGAAGCCCCAGTGCTTGGAGTTAGAGACAGGGGGGAATCCTTGGAGCTTGCTAGTCAGCCAGCCTAAGATAATCAACGGGCTCCAGGTCTGGGCAAGACTCAAAAATCAAAGTGCATGACTTCTGAAGAAGAGAACCCGAAGCTGACCTCTGACCTACGCGCGCGCACACACACACACACACACACACACGTGCAGTGTGACCACAAACTAGAGTCTCCTGGAAAAGAGAACCTCAACTGAGAAGTTACCCCCATCAAATAGGTCTCTGAGCACGTCTATAGGACATTTTCTTGATTGATGATTGACATTGGAGGATTTACCCCACCATCAGTGGTGTTACCGCTGGGTTGGTGATCTTGGGGCCCTATAAGAAGGCTAGCAAAGCAAGCCTTGCGGAGCAGTGCCCCTCCTTAGTCTCGGCTTCAGTTTCCGGTTATGGTTCCTGCCTTGTGCTCCTACCTGATTTCCATCACTGGTGAGCAGGGACCTGTAAACTGAGGTAAATCCTTTCCTTTTCCAAGTTAATTTTGGTCAGCAATTTGTCACTCAGCAGAGAAACAAACTAGAACCTGCACCTACACACACACACACACACACACACACACACACACACACAAACATGAACCCACAGGAACACACACATACTCCACATACATTGAGTGTATTACATGTACACATTGAACCATATAGGACACATAACCTACTGTCTCTAGACACTTTCAGCATGTTTTTTAGCATCATCCATGCACTTACGTGAATCAATGTTTTGCTCTTTTTATTGCAAAGTCATATGAACTGTGTGACTTGGCCACAATTTAATTATATGAGTACCTGTCGATGGATGTTTAGATTGCTTGCATATGAATTAATATACATTAAACCTCCATGAATGTTCTTTTACAGTTTTCTATTGCTATAACAAAACACTTGAGACTAAATCATTTGTAAAGAACAAAAATTTACTTGGCCTTGGAATCTGGGCAACCCAAAAACATGGTAACGATATCTAGAAAAAAAGCTTATATTAGATTTATTTATTCGTTTATATGGAGGTGTGTGCAGGTTAGCATGCACACATACATTAATTAGGGTGTCCATGGAGACCAGAAGAGGGCATCGGAGTTATACGTGTTTATGAACTACCCATTGTGAGTGCTGGTAACCAAACTCTGGTCCTCTGCAAGAGCAGAAGATGATCTTAACCACTGAGTCACCTCTCCAACCACATGTAAGGGTCCTTTTGATTCATGTATTCACCTATTTTTCATTACCCAAACAAAAAAAAAAAAAACCTATGGCAAGATACATTGTAGAGAAAAGAAAAGGGCTGAGGTGATGGTTCGATAAGGAAAGGGTTTCCTGTATAAGCATGAGGACCCGACTTCAGGTCCCCTGGACCCACATAAATACCAGGCATGACAGTGCACAGCTGAAGGTCAATGTTGTGGAAATGAAATGAATGGATCCTGGCCTGGGGATTTGCATTCAGCCAGTAAAGGCAGAATGACAAGCCCCAGTCTAGTAAGAGACCCTGCCTCAAAAAACTAAGGTGGGATTACGAAGAAGAGACTTGATACCCTAGCACCATATTCAGGGGGCGGAGGTCCCCCTCAGTCACAGTCATAGGGAAGGGGGATTGGGGTGAAAGTGGGAGGGAGGGAGGAGTGGGAGGATGCATGGGATGGGATAGAAAATGAGATGTAATATGAATTATTTTATTTTTCAATAAAAATGTGTTGAAAAAAAAAGAAAAAAAACTAAGGTGAAGTGAGCAAAGAAGGGCTGAGAAAAAGCCCTGACACTGACCTCTGGCTTCCATATGCACTTGTACGCCCATACACACATCCATACACATATGTGTTCACACACACACACATACACACAACCAAAAAAAGATAAGTAAATAAATATTAAAAATTGAAATTGTCTGATTTTTTTTTACCCTAAAGCAAAGAAGTTTGTTTGTCACGTTATTGGAAGGTTAAAAGCTGAAGCAGCTCTGGTCAGAGTCACTTTGGCCACATCACATCGTGGCAGATAGTGTCGTGACGGAAATACACGCCTTGGTTACTTTTTCACTGTGGTGATCAAATAAGCAACAAGCAGCTGAACAAAAGGAGGATTTATTCTGTCTCACGGTTGAAGAGGTTCTGTGCGTTGTGATGGAGAAGTCATGGCGGAGGCAGGAGCTGGAGGCAGTGGGTCACGTGGGACCCACAGTCGGGGAAGCAGAGAGTAACGGACCCTCCCTCCGGTCAGCTCACTCTCTGCTTTTTATTCCGTCTGGGACCCACCACATGGAACGGTGCCACCTATAGGTCTTCTGAAAACCTTCTCACAGAAATACCCAGGGGTTTGTCTCTTGGGTGCTTCTAGAGCCCAGAATCTAGACCTTTTCAAACAGTCAATGGTAACAATCAAAGTCGGTGCTTAACTTTGAAAAAAAAAAAAAACCCCGCCAATTTCTCACGGTTTCTGTATCATCCAACACTCCTACTACCTCTCCCTTGGAGTCTCAGGGAACATCCTAGAAGATAAAGAATTTAAGGGCAAGAAGATTTGGGGGGGGGAGGGGAGGACTGTGAAATGCTGTCTTCTCGACATGACATGAGCACTGCAGTCATGACCTCACAGGAGCAGAAGTCATCTGCGTGGGTGGGGCCTGCACCAGGCTCGGCCTGTCAATAGTCAATCGTGAATCAAGGAAAAGGCTCTCAGGACCCTACCACCCGCTGCTGAATTATTGGCTATTGTTGAATTCTCGGGGGAGGAAGGCATCACCTGCAGCAACATACCCACCCTTAAGCCTATCAGGCCCCAGCGAATAACGGTTCCAAACCTATAGTCACGCAAATGGTCTTAGTTAAACTCATCGGGTCATAAAATAAAACAAAAGTCTTGCATCGGGGGGGGGGGGGGGGGGGGGTTAACCTGTAGGAGGTTAAAGAGGTTAAAGAGGTTTGAGGAAATCAGAGAGGTGACAGTAATCAAAAGACACCGTGTATGTGTTCAAAACTGTCAAAGAACAACAACAAAAAAAAATCAGTCTTTTACTATTTATTTACCCTGGATGGGGTGGGCACACCTTGGGTGGGAGGTTGGAGGACAACTCGATGAAATCCATCCCTCTCCTTACATTATCTCCCCTTCCAAGTGCCAAACCTGGTGGTCAGCACCTTTGTCTGCTGACCTATCTTGCCAGCCTGGGAGACCCAAATGTAATGAAAGCAAAAAAGTAAAAGGTGGTTGGGGGGTGGGGGCGGGGACGGGGGCGGGGAGGGACAAACAAACCCTACCGAAATCATAGCATGGACAACCCTGGTTACTCCAGGAGGAGGAATTTTCTTTTAGCCCAGAGTTTGTGTAATTCTGTAGCCCAGATGGAGTTGTTTAGCTTGACACTGAGGAGAAAGGCAGGAAGTGAAACAAGAAGTTGAGGCAGATAATGGAGTTGGACAGGAAGCAGTGGTAACATGTGTTTGGCTGCATGTGTTTTTGTGGAATGCAATTCCCTTCTGTGGTTTTGGTTGGGTTCTGTTTTTGCCTCTTTTTTTTTTTTTTTTTTTTTTTTTGTTTCTATAAGGTGGGGGTCTCATCTAAGCCCCAGGATGGCCTCATACTACGCAATCCAGGCTGTCTTTAAGCCCACCAACACCCTGCCTTTGCCTCTGGGATGCTGAGATTGTGGATGTGCACCACCAAGCTGCAGCTCAGATACACCTAAAAAGAGATCAAAAGATGCTAAGGACACTCCGCAGGTTAATGACCCCTGCTCTTGTGACCAGAGCAGCGGTTAACATGAATGTGCAGGTGTGTCTCTCCAGTAGGATACAAACGGGAGTGGTTTCACTGTATCGTACAGTAGATTGTTCTAGATTGCTTTCTACTGCTGTGAGAAAACACTTACCAAAAGCAACTTGGAAAAGTAAGGGTTTATTTCTTTGGCTTGCAAATACCAATCAGTTGACCACTGAAGTCAGGCGTGAACTCAAGAGGATCAGAGGCAGAAACCATGGAGGAAAGGTGCTTGTGGTCTTGAGCTCAGGTGTGTGCTCAGTTGCTTTCTCATACATGTCAAGTCCAGCTGCACAGGGGTGGCACCACCCACGGTAGTTCATGGCCTCTCATATGAGTAAAAAGGAAAAAAATCAGGGAAAAGGCACACAGACACGCTCAAGGTCAATCTGATGGTGACAATTCCTCAACTGAGGTCCATTCTTCCCAGGGAACTCTAGCCTGTCAAGTCGACAAAAATTAACCAGCACAACTGACCTCTAGTCAACTTAACACATGAACATAACACTGCTGAACCATAGCCTTTCCTTACCCGTTTATCCCCAGGATTGCATGTTACTATCACAACCTCAAAATTAATATAACTCTAAAATTCCCCCACAGTCCTTGAATTTTTTCAACACTTTAAAAGTCCAAAAGTCTCTTTCAAAGTCCAGCGATTCTTAACTGTGGGATCCTGTACAGTCCAAAATAGATTAAATACTGTCTTAGTCCAAGAGAGAAGAGCCAGGACACGATTACAATATGATCAAAGAAAAACAAAACGCTAACTGTAACTAGGCCAGCTCTCGATGTCTGGTAACTATTCATAATCATCCAGGCTCCATAGGACTTGAGTTGTCCTGTCTCTCCAGTTCTGCCATCTGAAACATCTAAGCTCAGGAAAGCTCTACCCATACCTGCCACTGTCCTAGGTGGTTATCCTACAGTTGTGATATTTCCAAAATGCTGCAATCTCACCTTCCCTAGTGGCCTTTCCTGGCCTCTCACAGTGCCAAGCCCCAGCCACTCTCCAGAAACTTCAGCCATGAGGCTTTTATACCACCAAAGCCAATATACGTGGGAGACTCTTACAGGTCGCCAAGTTCAGCTGCCAGCCTGAGGTGCAGCCCTTGCCCTCTCTGGACCACAGCTTCTGTGTGCTAAAGCCTGAGGAAACGCTCCCAGATGATTTCACCTCAGTGATGCTGGTCTCTTGTGAGTTACAGATGATTCTTCAGTCCTGGCTAACCAGCACCAATTGTCTCGGTAAAGCAAAGGTTTCACTTCAGTGTTTCTAGCCTCCTGTTTATCACAGATGATTGATTACACGACCCACCCCCCACCCCCCACCCCCCGCCTGGCTGACCAGAAACCACAGATTCTCACTTAAAATATTACACAAACAGCTGATAGAGTCTTTGAAGACTGTCAAAATGTTCACTTCCAGGCCACATTGTCTGCATTTCTCCCAGCATTCTTGTCCTCCAGTTTCCAACACTATAGACCAATAAGATCTAAGTGTTCAACGGCTGTTTCAGGCCAAAGTGCTTCCACAGTCCTGCCAAAATAACAACACTGTCAGATCCATCACAGCAAGATCCCATTTTCTGGTGCCAATTTCTGTCCTAGTTTGATTCTGTTGTGATAAAAAAAAAAAAAAAAAAAAAAAAAAAAAAAAAAAAAAAAACAACTTACCAAAAGCAACTTGGGGAGAAAAGTGTTTATTTGACTTACACGTCTTGGTCACAGATGGCCACTGAGGGAACTTGAGCAGGGACTCAAAGAAGAGCAGAGGCGGGGACCTTACAGTCATCAAACAACACGGTTCCGCTACCTTTCTTGTGCCTTTCAGACCCACCTCTCTCCCACGTCAATCAACAATCAAGAGAAATACCTCACAGACGTTCCCACAAGCTGATCTGCCAGAGGTAATTCATCCACCGAGGTTCTCTCTTCCCAGGTGATTCTGGCTTGTGTCAAATTGACAGAAACTAATGAACACAACAGATCTAATTTTTGAGTTTTTCCAGAAAGCTCCCCAATGGATTTCCATGTCTCAACTAGATTATGCTTCCACCAGAAGTGAATGAGGTTCCCTTTCCTCGAATCCTAGGAAACGTTTGTTGTCAGAACTTTTCTTTTAAATTTTTTAAATTACATTTATCTGTTTCTTTACTTAGTAGCAGGGCCGGCACTACCACCGTGGGTTTGTGGAAGTCCAGAGGACAACTGGACCTGAGCACACAAGAACAGGAGATCTGGCCCTTAGGACGCAGGAGCAGGTGAGCCAGGCCTAGGGAACTTGGGAGCCTGAGAGCTGGCCCTGCCTTGAGGATGCAGGAGCTGGAGAGCTGTCCCTACCCTGATGATGTGGGGGCAGGTGAGCCGGCCCTGCCCTGCCCTGATGGCCCTGCCAGGATGACATGGGATCAAGATAGAAGGCCCTGCCCTGAGGACAAGGGAGTGGGCCCTGATCCAGGGCTCTGAGTGAACCTCACCCAACATATACCCCATGTATGACCTGCTGGAACACATGAAGTGGCCGGACCTGAAGATTCAAAGACTAAGAATCTGTTTGACAGACTGGGCATGGTGGCGCACGCCTTTAATCCTAGCACTCAGGAGGCAGAGGGAGGTGGATCGCTGTGAGTTCGAGGCCAACCTGGTCTACAAAGCGAGTCTAGGACAGCTAAGGCTGTTCAGGGAAGCTGTCTCGGGGGAAAAAAAAAACAGCAACCTCCTTGACACACAGCAACAACGGGATATCCGACAACAGTCCCAGTGAGGATCTGGTAACAATAGTGTAGGCCTCAAACCAGACCCATGACTCATCGCAATGAACATTTGAAAGTAAGCATGTGTGGACAAAAGGCTATACTGCATGATGCACTACAGCTTCTATGACAACACTTTTTGTTTGTCTGTTTGTTTTATTTTGCTGGGGGAGGGGAGAGGGATTTTGGTGCATGGTGTGTAAATCATAGACCTTCAACAAAAGTACAAAAATAAACAACAAAAAAAAACTAAATAAATAAAATTTTTAAAAATCCTCAAATTTGCAGGTTAAAAAGAAACGGATGGACCTGGAAAGTGTATCAAGTAAGGTGAACCAGACTTAGAAAGACAAAAACTGCATGTTGTGTCTCGTGTGTAGATCCATACTTATAATATTTATATGTGTGCATGTAAGCCGGGTTGAATGTGGGCACAGGCTATGTAGTGAGAATGGAAACCACAAGACTGGGGAAGGGACTTCCAGGAAAGGGGGAGAGCAATGAGACACATGACACCTGAAATGGAAAAAGGGGCAGGTGGTAGGGTTCAAAGTGGGGAGACCTGGGGGCACTCAGAGGAAGGATAGCAGGTTACCAAGAAGAGACTTGATACCCTATGAGCATATGCAGGGGGAGGAAGTCCCCCTCAGTCACAGTCATAGGGGAGGGGAGTAAGGGGAAAATGGGAGGGAGGGAGGAATGGGAGGATACAAGGGAGGGAATAACAATTTAGATGTAATATGAATAAATTAATAAAATTTAAAAAAAAAAAACAAAGTGGGCAGTGAGATGGGAGACTAAAGGAGGGAGGACACTCAACAAAACCAGCTCTAGGGTGGAGAATGAGAACAATGGCTTCCTGAAACCAAAATTCTGCGTGCTCATTTTTTTTAAAAGGAGGGCGTGGGGGCGGGGGAGGAGATAGCTCAGCTCTGCAAGCAAAAAGGACCTGAGTTTGGATTCGCAGAATCCACATAAGCACCTGGTGGACACGGCAACCTGCCTGTAGTTACAACCTGGGAAAGTAGCCAGTAGATCCCTGCAGCAAGCAGGCTGGTGAGCCTTGAGGTGTTGGGGAGACTTCACAAGTTGCCTTGCGAGGGGGTCTGAGGAAAAGGAACTTGACTAAAGGGTCAAGAAATAGCTTTCCATGTATGTGTGACAGTAAGTATGGCTTGCCAGCCCCACAACTGGAAGAAATTCCATTGTGTGTGCTTCATTCTCGGGTAATTTTCTTTAAATATTTTTTATTTAGCACATTAAACTTGCATTACAGGTATTTACAAGTTTGGAAGGTGGCTGAGCAGATCAAAGTTCTTGCTTCCCACGCGTGAGGAGCAAAACAGATAAATTTGTGGTAAGGTTAGGAATAAGGAAGCTGCGGACTGTGGAATCTAGCAAGAGGCTGCCGCTCGTTGCAAAATTCAAATGTCTTGAGTGACTGAACGTTGTTCTAATGAAATGCTGAGGTTCTGGTAGTGATCGCTGCTCTTTGTGGGGTGACACACAGCCCAGGAGAGAGTTGGAGAGGTTATGAGGATGACTATAAGTAATGTACTTATGTGGTACGGTTGCAAATGGAAAATTCTAGAAAAGCAGGCTCCCTTCGCCAGCATTTGAAGGCAGAGAGCTATTGGAGAATGAGGGGGGAGAGCAGGGTCAAAGGAGTCACCTCCAGTTGCCCCCATCCCTTTGCAGAAAGCGACTCCACAGCAGCAGGGCTCTGGAGTGTCACATGACCACCTTATCTGAGGCTGATTCAGTGACTCCTAGAGTCTGTGGAAGTCACTTGTGGCTTCCTACTTGTCCAAGCCCCGCCATCACAGCACTCCCCAGAAAACGGCCTTGTGATGGGGCACTTCGACCCATCCCAGGAAACTCCCTTGCATCCCAGTTTCTTCTTCCCAGTAAGGCCGAAGCACCTGGGGAAGCTCCCAGGGGATCTCCAAATTGGGGGGGAGGGGGGACTGACTATTCTCAAGCTCTCAGGAGCATTTTCCCTCATCGGACTCATCCTTCTGTACCGACAAAACCCAGACTCTTGTCACTCAGGAGACCTAGCACAGACATCTCTGACAAATGGGTTCACAGAAGCACAGAAAGCTGTGCTGGGTGCTGGCTGTGTGAGCTTGGATTTACGGCTTTGCCACTCTGCGGTTCTTTTCTCATATGTACCCACTGAGTATAACAGTAGCATTTACCTCCCCAATGTGACCTTTAAGGGTACCCCCCCCACTTCCTAATTCCTGGAGTCTGTGAGTGCTAGCCCTTCTGCCAAAAGAAATGCTACAGACCTATTGACATTCCCTAAGGATTGGTAGGCAGATGGCTGTTGCTAGGAGAGCTGGTAGGATCCTGCTTCGTCCTGGGGATCCCTGGCCAGTCAGTGTTGTTCCAGGGAGAGAGAGCCACTTTCTTTAGTGGTGTGATCATTGGTAAGATGCACATACTCCTGGAAATAACTCTCATCCACACTACTGCAGGGACCCCAATAAAAGTAAATAGAAGGAGAATTAGTTGGAAGAGAAAGGCATAAGAAGGAGCTGGAGAGAGACAAGAGGGCTACAGGGTGACGATGATCAAAATACACATGTATGAAAATGCCATAATGAAACACGCTATTATGGCTGGAGAGATGGCTCAGTGGTTAAGAGCTCCACCTGCTCTTCCAGAGGTCCTGAGTTCAATTCCCAGCAACCACATGGTGGCTCACAACCATCTATAATATGATCTGATGCCCTCTTCTGGCCTATTGGTGTACATGTAGGCAGAGCACTGTATACATAATAAATAAATCTTAAAAAAAAAAAAAAGAAACATGCTATTATATAGAATTAGTATATAATAATATAAGCCTTTAAAAATGGCTAGGGATGTAGCCCAGTTGGTAAAGTGTTCACACATGACTTGCAAAGCCCTGGATTCCGTCCCCAGCATCTCACAAGCCAAACATAGAAGCCCATGCCTCTCATCCCAGAACTGGGGAGGTAGAAGCAGAAGGGTGAGAATTTCAAGGTTATTCCCAAGTACATGGTAAGTTTGAGGCCAACCGGGGCTACATGAGATCTTTTGTTTGTTTGTTTGTTTGTTTTAATTGTATGTATGAGTGCTCCATCTGCATGTACACCTGCAGGCCAAAAGAGGGCATCAGATTCGAGTATAGATGGTTAAGAGCCACACCATGTGGTTCCTGGGGATTGAACTCAGGACCTCTGGAAGAGCAGACAGTGCTCTTATCCGCTGAGCCATCTCTCCAGCCCCAAGTTATTATATTTTTTTTAAAAATCTTTTAAGGAAAAACATACAGGACAAATTCATAAAATTCACATTTGTGCACATGTGAGATGCCTCAGACAATGTAAAGTATACGTGTGAGCCGAGCACCAGCCACATCCTCCCTTTTCCTTTCTGACAGTGATACAATTAGATAGCTGCCTCGGGCTCCTGACATCGTGACTTCCCTACCATACAAGCATTAAGTGTGTGTGTGTGTGTGTATGTGTGTGTGTGTGTGTGTGTGTGTGTGTGTGTGTGTGCGCGCGCGCGCTCACAACTGCCTGTAGTAACTCAAGCTCCAAAGGATACGATGCCCTCCAGAAATAGATGGAAAGAAAGAAAACAGGGAGGGAGGGAAGGAAGAGAGAGTCTGGAGAGGTGATGTAGGCTGAAGACAGAGTCACTGGATGTCAGAAGAGAGTTGGGGTGATTGAACCTGAAAGGAGGTGGCGAGGAGGAATGCAAATGAAGCCTCCACGCAGGGAGGAGAGCAGGATGGAGCCAGAAGGCCCATCAGCTCCTCCTCGCCTCCTCCTTCCCCTCCCCCTCCCCCTCCCTCATCCTCCCACCTCCTTTCCCCCCCCCCTTCCTTCTCCAAAACACTCTGCAGGCAACCAGCAGAGGGCGCCTGCATCTGGATACCTGCTTGTCCTTGCGTGTGTGTCTGTGGAAGTGATAGGAATGTGCTGTGTCTGCATATGGCATGTGCGCTTATCCGTGCACGTGCTTTGTCTGTGTCCGTGTCTGCCTGTACTCCGCATCCATTTGGTTATGACCAAACTACCACAGTGCCCTTCACTATTGCAACCTCCCCATAGAAAGATTATGGAAGCTATAGTATTTCACAATGTGTCCCACAGTATATCCCTCTGTCCACACATCTTCACTTGCAAAAGTCTATTGCAGTGTCTTTGGGCTGTTTCAAGGTCTCTGGCTTCTGTGACATCAACATTGAATCCTCATCAGGACTCCTCCCAGTTATCCTGTTGTTGCCGTGTGTCGTAGAGAGCCTGCAGCTTTGCATCAGCAAGACCGGCCCTTTCATGCCTTCCCAACTATTCAAAGATTATATAGATTTAGCTATGGGCCAACTCAGAGCCCTGGATCTGGGCCTGGGTAGGAACTGAGCTGGTCAGCGCACTGGCTCTCCCTTATCCACACCACCAGGGTGAATTCTCCAGTACTGCTCAATCTAGGCCACCCAGTGCCACCACTGGCAAGAGGCAGGGCCAGCTTTCCCTTGCTCTCACTCTCAGGGGTGGCACACGCACACCCAGGTGAGGTGCTGGACCCGTTCTCCCAAGTGCTGCAGCCAGTAAGAGGCAGGGCCTGCTCACCCTCTCTCATGATCCTCAGGTCAGCTCTCAGACTGCCTCTAGTGGCAAAGGAGCAGAGAGCAGCTGCCAGCCCTGCCACTAGGCCACACCTCACAGCAAAGGAGTATTGGACCCAGCTCTCACTCACAGCCTTGAGGCCTGCTCACCCATGCCCCTGCCATCAATGCCATCTCTACTTTGCTGCTCAGGTGGGGTACAAGGCCTGATTGCCCGCATACTGCAGCTGGTGAGGGACAGAAATAGTTATTCCATGCTCCTGGACCTATGGGCACCTTTCACAAGATGCTTCAGCACACAACAGGAAGATTTGCTCAACCATGTTCATAGCAGCCTTATTCAAAATAGCCAGAACCTGGAAACAGCCTAAGTGTCCCTCAGTAGAAGAATGGATAAAGAAACTGTGGTGCATTTACACTATGGAATACTACTCAGCTATTAAAAACAAGGAATTCCCAAAATTTGTGGACAAATAGATTGAACTAGAAATGATCATAACGAGTGAGTTAACCCAGAAGCAGAAAGACTCAGATGGTATATACTCACTTGTATCTGGACACCAACCCAAGGGGCATGTCCCATGAAAGTCTTCACTTATCAGGAAAGTGGGATGGAGGGGAGGACATCCTACTGGGACTCTAGGTAAGAGAAGTATGGGAGAATGGGGAAATAGAAGGATCCAGAGGGTCCTAGACACCTACAAGAAGAACATTATGATGGGTGGATCTGGCCTCAGGGGTCCTGCTCAAACTATGGCACCAGCCAAGGACAATATGTGCAGTAAACATCGAACCTCTACTCAGATCTAGCTAATGGACAGGACATTCTCCACAGTTGAGTGGAGAGTGGGGTATGACTTTCACATGAACTCTGGTGCCCTGTATTTGACCATGTCCCCTTGATGGGGAGGCCTGGGGACACTCAGAGGAAGGATAGCAGGCTACCAAAAAGAGACTTGATACTCTATGAACATATACAAGGGGAGGAGGTCCCCCTCAGTCACAGTCATAGGGGAAGGAAGTAGGAGGAAAGCGGGAGGGAGGAAAGAATGGGAGGACACAAGGGATGAGATAACTATTGTGATGTAATATGAATGAATTAATAAAACATAAAAGTAAAAATAAGTTTATGCATCAAACATAAGGGCACCTAAGTTCACAAAAGAAACACTACTACATGGCTGGAGAGATGGCTCAGAGGTTAAGAGCAGTGACTGCTCTTCTGTTCTTCCAAAGGTCCTGAGTTCAATTCCCAGCAACCACATGGTGGCTCACAACCATTTATAATATGATCTAATGCCCTCTTCTGGCCTTCAGGCATGCATGCAGGCACAGCACTGTGTACATAATAAATAAATAAATAAATAAATAAATAAATAAATAATCTAAAACAAAAACAAAAACAAAAAACCACTACTACAGCTGGAATCCCATATTGACCCTCACACAGTGATAGTGTGTGACTTCACTATCCCACCCTCACCACTATATAGGGCATCCAGACAAAAACTAAACAGAGAAAGGCTGGAAATAAATTATGTCACAAAGTGAATGGACTTAGCAGATATCTACAGACCATTACACCCAAACACAAAAGAGCATGCCTTCTTCTCAGCTATGCATACACTTTGTTCAAAATTAGCCACACACATAAACACAAAACAAGTCTCCACAGATACAAAGAAAATTAAAATATTACCCCGCATCCTTTCTCTCATGGAGTAAAAGTTAAATATCAATAATGACAGACACAACAGACAGTTTAAAAACTAATGGAAACTGAACAATGCCCTACTGAATGAAAAATGGGTCAAGACAGAAATTAAGAGAGAATTTTTTTTTTTAGTTAGAACTGAAATAAAATGAAAGGACAACAGACCCAAACCTATGGGACACAACAAAGGCAGTGGTAAGAATCAAGTTCACAGCACTAAGTGCCTATATCAAAATAAATCGCAGAGATCTCATACTAGTGGCTTATCAGCATACCAGAAAGCTATAACAACAAGAAAAAGCAACACCCAAAAGGAGTAGATGGCAAGAAATAATCACTGAAATAAAAACAAAAAGAAAAACAGTACAAAGAATCAGTGAAACAAAGAATTGGGTCTTTGAGAAAATCAATGAGATTGGCAAACCTTTGACCAATCAGATAAGAAAATGGAAAGAGAAGATCCAAATTAACAAAATTTGAGACTTAAAAAAAAAAAAGTGGAGCATAAGACCAGACAACAAGGAAGTCCAAAGAATCCTAAGGATATATTTTAAAAACCTGTACTGCACAAACTGGAAAACCTAAATGAAATGGATACGTTTCTGGATATATACCATCAATCGAGGTTAAATTAATATTAAGTAAGCAATTTAAAAAGACTCAGAACTACCCTGCAGCCAGAACCATACAAAGTCCCAACCAAAAAAAAAAAAAAAGAAAGAAAAATTGTAATCCAATATCTTCAGTGAACATACATGCAGAAATTATCAATAAGGAGAAGGGACAAGATGGTGGTGCACAGTATCTACCGTGTCTGGAGGACAGAGGCGAGGAGGCTAGGAAACGGACTGAAGAGAACAAACCAGGAGCCTCAGGCTCCCCCCTCAGTGCGGCTGGACAACTCTCAGTTTGGAAGGTACCCTGTGTTCCTCCAATTATGAGAGATAGCATGGACCTCCTGGAAAACAGAGGCTCCTAGCAATGGCCAGCAGTCAATGAGGTGAGCAAAGGGCTTCTACCCAAAACCCAGTCTTGGAGACTTCTCAGACTGAACAATTGGGAAGGTTCAGAAGAAACCTTTCCCGCCACCCGACCCCAGCTGCACTTCCCCCGGGTTTGGGATCATCAGACCCTGAACACCCTGCACTCCTCCCAGGGGGAACAGAGGTTCAGAGGCTCAATAATACCCTGACTGAGCCGGCTGCTGAGTCAAACCACAGTCTTGGAGACTTCTCAGACTAAACAAGTGGGGAGGATAAGAAGAAATCCTCACCCCAGGCCCCAAGCTCCCCCACACACATCCCCACCGCGACTGGACTTCCACCCCCACCCACCCCCACTGGGAACCACAAGCTCCAAGCACACTGAACTCTTGAGTACTGGAGCAGGGTAGGCCCCCTGTGGAACAAAGCATCAACACAGTGGAAACAGCACAGCATTCTGGAATCCAAGCCGCTGTTCTACACTGTGGCTGATTCCTCTGAGGAGAACAAGTAGCCAGAGGAACCCTACAAAATCACAGATCCTCGGTGGCAGAGCCCAGAAGAATCTAGCTCCAGGAGGACAGTGTCTGCCAATCCAGTATATGAAGCAGCTTCCCTCCAAAGGTACTCACCCCTGTGACTAGGAGCTTAGAAATCCCAAGCCTTCTCAGCAGATGCCTAAAGGAAAGGATAAGAAAACAAACAACACAAACCAGGACAGGATGGCTATACCAGAAAGCCCAGACATTAACAGATACTCTAATGCTGATGAATCTCAGGAAAATGACCTTAAAGCTATGGTTATACAGTTATTTGAGAATTATAAAGAGGAAATTAATAGATCCTTCCCTGAACCTTAGGATAATACAGACAAATGAATACAGGCCATCAAGGAAAAACAGGAAACCATAATAAAACAGGTGAGGGAAATGGGTAAAGCTCTTCAAGACATGAAATTGGGACTAGAATTCACTAAAAAAAAAAAAATCACAAATTGTGTAGACAAATGGATTGAACTAGAAATGATCATAATGGGTGAGTTAACCCAGAAGCAGAAAGAGTTAAATGGTATATACTCACTTATATCTGCATACTAGCCCAAGGGGCATGTCCCATGAAAGTCTTCACTAACCAGGAAACTGGGACAGAGGGGAGGACATCCTAGTGGGACTCTAGATGAGAGAAGCATGGGAGAATGGCAAAGTTGAAGGATCCAGAGGATCCTAGAAACCTACAAGAAGAAAATTATGATAGGCAGATTTGGGCCCAGTGGTCCCACTCAAACTATGGCAGCAGCCAAGGACAATGCAGGCAGTAAACTTCGAACACCTACCCAGATCTAGCCAAATGGACAGAACATTCTCCACAGTTGACTGGAGAGTGGGGTCTGACTTTCTCACATACTCTGGTGCCTCATATTTGACCACGTCCCCTGAATGGGGAGACCTGGTGGCACTCAGAGGAAGGATAGCAGGCTACCAAGAAGAGACTTGATGCCCTATGAGCATATACAGGGGGAGGAAGTCCCCCTCAGTCACAGTCATAGAGGAGGGGAGTAAGGGGAAAAAGGGAGGAGGGAGGAATGAGAGGATACAAGGGATGGGATAACCACTGAGATGTAATATGAATAAATTAATAAAATAAATTTTTTTTTAAATCACAAATTGAAAAAAACACTTGAAATGGAACAATTAGAGAAGAAAGCGGGAATCCAACAGACAAATACAACCAACAGAATCCAACTTATGGAGGAAAGAATCTCAGGGGCTGAAGATACAATAGAAGAAATTGATACATCTCTCAAAGAAAATATTAAAATAGAAAAATTTGTGGCACAAAGCATCCAAAAAAAACAAGGACACCGTGAGAAAGTGCAACCTCAGGATTATAGGAGTAGATGAAAAGGAGGATGCCAAATTCCCAGGATCAGAAAACGTTTTCAAGAAAATCATAGAAGAAAATTTCCTCAACCTAAAGAAAGAGATACCCTTGAACATATAAGAGGCCTACAGAACATCAAATAGGCTACACCAGAAAAGAAATTCCTCCTGCCACATAATAATCAAAACACTATATCTGCAGAACAAAGAAAAAATATTAAAAGCAGCAATGGAAAAAGGCCAAGTAGCTTATAAAGGCAGACCCATCAGAATGGCATGTGATCTCTTAACAAAGACCATGAAAGCCTGAAGGACCTGGCCTGAGGTCATCAAAACAGTAAGAAACCACAGATGCCAACCCAAACAACTATATCCAACAAAACTTTCAATCGCCATAAATGGAGAAAGCAAGATATTGCATGACAAAACCAAATTTAAACAGTAAACACCAACCCAGATCTGCAGAAGATAGTAAAAGGAAAACTCCATCACAATGATGTCAATCACACCCAAGAAAACACAGTATATAGATAATCTCACAACAGCAAAATGGAAACAGGCACAGCCACACACAATCACCTCCAACTCCACAATAAAAGGATCCAACAATCATTGATCACTAATAACTCTGAACATCAATGGCCTCAACTCCCCAGTAAAAAAAAGACACTGGCTAACAAAATGGATGCAGAAACAAGACATTCTGCTGGATTCAAGAAACACATCTCAACAACAAAGATAGACATTATCTGAGATTAAAGGGCTGGAAAAAGATTTCCAAGCAAACGGACCCAGGAAGCAGGTGAGTGTAGCCATTCTAATATCTGATAGAGTAGACTTTCAATTAAAATTTATCAAGAAATATAGAGAAGGACACTTCATTCTCATCAAAGAAAAAATCCACCAAGAGAACATTCTGATCCTGAATATCTATGCCCCAAATACTAGGGCACTCACATCCATAAAAGAAATAGTTTTAAAGTTTAAACTCTGCCAAGACAGGGTAAGCAAGTCCTCAAAAGTTTCTGCCTCACAAATGTCTACAACATATACTGGGCCAGAAGGCTGAAGGTGATGCTCCAACGGTTTAGAAAGCTATGGGTGAATATTCAAGCAACAAATTGTCTCTGTCATTTTTTGGTTAAATTTGAAATGTGTAAACCCACCCTTCCTGTTTACTCAGGTAATTAATTTTACTCCTTCTCAAGTCTCTGATATGATTGAAAGACCAAATAGTTGAGTTTCACAATTAAGCCTAGTTGTTTAGGAGTTAAGACATTTTTAGGTCTAGATAGATGTTTTAAGTTGAAAGAGATGAGATATGATAGATATTGAGTTACATTCAGAATTTTAGACTCATTGAGATAGGAAAATGTTTTCTTCAAGGTTGCCAAATACAAACAGCCAAAACACTATGAATGTAACATGAATATAATTCCTGAATGTTCTGTACATGTGTAGTTTATTTTATATAGGTATAATAATATAAATGTATATGTAAAAAGTTAAAAAATTAATAATAAAAAATTATCAATAAAACACTTGCAAACTGAATCCAAGAGCACATCAAAAAAGATCACTCACCATGACCATGTTGGCCTCATCCCATATGCATGGATGATGCAACATACATAAATCAGAAATATAACCCACCACATAAGTAGACTGAAATACAAAAACCATATGATCATCTCACTCAGTGCAGAGAAGGCCTGTGACAAAAACCAACTTTCATTTAAAAATCCCGGAGATACTAGGGACACAAGAGACATAGCTAAACATAGTAAAGGCAATTTACAGCAAGTCCATAGCCAACACCAAATTAAATGGAAAGAAACTCAAAGCATTTCCACTAAAATCAGGAATAAAACAAGATTTCCACTCTCTCCATGCCTATTCAATAAAGTCCATGAAGTCTTCGATAGAGCAATAAAACAGCTGAAGGAGATCAGGGGGAAACACATAGGAAGGGAAGAAGCTAAAGTATCTTTATTAGGAGATGATATTATTTTATTCATTAAACACTCTAAAAACTCTACCAGGAAACTTATACAGATGAAAAACACCTTCAACACAGAAGCAGGACACAAAATTAATACACAAAAAAATCAATAGCCCTCCTATATACAAATCGAATGAACTGAGAAAGAAACCATGGAAATAATATCTTTCACAATAGCTTCACATAATACAAAAATATCTTGGGGTAACTCTAACCAAGCAAGTAAAGACTCATATAATTTAAAACTTAAAGAAATTCATAAATAGACTGGAAAAGATATCAGAAGATGAAGAGGTTTCCCGTGTTCTTGGATAAGTAAGATTAATAATGTGGAAATGGCCATCCTACTGAAAGCAATCTACAGATTCAAAGCAATCCCGGTCACAGAGTTTGAAAGGACCATAACACACATGCAGAGAGAGAGAGAGAGAGGTGGGGGAGGAGGGCAAGAGAGAGAGAGGCGGGGGGGGGGGGGGGGGGAGGGCGAGAGAGAGAGGCGGGGGGGAGGGCGAGAGAGAGAGGCGGGGGGGGGGGGGGGAGGGCGAGAGAAAGAGAGAGGCGCGGGGGGGGGAGGGTGTGAGAGAGAGAGGTGGGGGGAGGGGGGAGGGCAAGAGAGAGAGAGAGAGGCAGTGGGGGGGAGGGCGAGAGAGGTGGGGGGAGGGGGAGGGTGAGAGAGAGAGGCAGGGGGCGGGGAGGGTGAAAGAGAGAGAGAGGCGGGGGAGGGGGGAGGGGAAGGGTGGGAATCGTTGAAAACAATTCTGAATAATAAAAGAATTGCAGAAAGTGTCACCATCCCTTATTTCTCAAGTTGTACTACAGAAGTACAGTAATAAAAATAGCATGGCATTGTCACCAAAACAGACATGTTCATCAATAGACTTGAACTGAAGACTCAGACATAAATCTACACCCCTATGGACACCTGACTTTTATAAAGAAGCCAGAAATAGAAAAGCACACTGGGATAAAAAGACACATCTTCAACGAGCAGTGCTGGTCAAATCGGATGGCCGCATATAAAAGTATGGAAATATATCCATACTGATAATCCCTGCATAAAACTCAACTCCTAATGGATCAAGAACCTCAACATAAGGCCAGACACACAAATCTGTTAGAAAAAAAAGAAAATGGGGAATAGTCTTGAGTTCATTGGCATAGGAAAAAACTCCAACAGCTCAGGCACTAAGGTCATCAATTGATTAAATGATACCTCGTGAAACTGAAAAGCTTCTGTATTGCTAAAGGATACCATCATGCAGGTAAAATGCAGCCTAGAGGACATAACAACACTTTTGCCAACTACACATCCAATAGATGATTAATATTAAAAATAGATAAAGAACTTTTAAAACTGGACATTAAGAAAACGAAATACCCAATTTAAAATAAGGTACAAAAATAACATAGAATTCCCTAAAGGAGAAACACAAATGGCTGAGGAACACGTAAGGAAGTATCCAACATCCTTACCCATCAGGGAAATGCAAATTATGTACTTTTTAAAATGTATTTATTTATTTTTACATATACATTTATATTATTACATATATTACAGTAAACTACATACAGCAAGAAGAACAACAAAACAATCAGGAATAATATAAGGGTTACATTCACAGTGTTTTGGCTATTTATATTTGGCAACCTTAAAGAAAACATCTTTTCTATCTTGGTGAGTCTAAAATTCTGAATATAAATCGATATATATCATATCTGATCTCTAACTTAAAACATGTATCAGACCTAAAAACGTCTTAACCCCTACATAACTAAGATTAATTGTAAAACATAGCTATATGGTCTTCAATCCCATCAGAGACTTGATAAGGAGTAAAATTAATTACTTGAGTAAACAGGAAGTTCAGGTTGGCAGCTTTCAAAATAAAAAAAAAATGATGGAGACAGTTTTCTGCCTGAACAGTCACCCAAAACTCTCTATAACGTTGGAGCGGCAGACATCCAGTTTCTAAATGTTGAGAAATTCCGGGCTTAATAGGAGTCCTGTGTGGGACAGCCTGAAATGCTAAACCAATCGGGCTCAGAAGCTTTCTTCCAAGCTCTCCTGTTCCGATGAGGAACAGGAACTGAAGCGCTTGGTGCTGGAATATGAAGGATACAGGATGTCAGCATCCAGCATGTTGGGAGGAAATAATCCTGCCAGGTCTCATCCATCATCAGTGTTTTGTTCTTTTGTTCTGAAACGTATAATTTCTCACGAGCATTCTACAGCCCTAAAATTATAAATGTATGAAGTGTGCATGATGCACAGAACAATTAGGGCTGGTTCTCTACTCTTTGTATGAGCAGAAGAAAGACATCTGTAAATCTTCATTCGTGCCGTATGAAGAATGCCATCTAATAATAAGTCACATGGATTCTGTATCCAACAAGAAGCACTGTCTATGAATAGACTTCATGTCTCAGCCAGTCTCAGAGCTATTCCCATGTAATGGTATTTGCAATGTCAGTTACCTGCTCGTTCTGCAGTCTGGCTTCTTTATACCCCATTTGTACCTCCACCCTCGTCACCTCCAGATAACACTCTCCCCCCTTCATACCCTCTCCCTCCCTTGCCTAGTCCTCAGAAAAGGGGAGCCTTCCTCCTCTAACATCTGATCTCAGACTATCAAGTCACATCTGTACCAACTGTATCCTCTTCCTCTGTGGCCTGGCAAGGCCACCCTGCCAGGAGGAAGTGACCAACATCTAAGGGGGGGGCACGGTCCATGTCAGAAGTAGTCCCTACCCCCCTTATTGTTGGATCCACTAGGATACTGTGGTATCTATCTACTGCATTTGAGCAGAGGGTCTAGGTCCACATCATACATGGTCCTTGGTTGGTGTATCAGTCTCTGCACTGTAGTGTGGTTAGCCTGTATTATGTGGCTGATATCCACTTATGAGTGAGTATACACCATGTGTCTTTCTGGGTCTGGGTTACATCACTCAGGATGATCGTTTCTAGTTCCATCCATTTGCCTGCAAATGTCAAGATTTCCTTGTTTTAAATAGCCGGATAGTATTCCGTTGTGTAAATGTACCACAGATCCTTTATCCATTCTTTGGCTGAGGGACATCTAGGTTGTTTCCAGATTCTGGTTATTATGAATAAAGCTGCTATGAACATAATTGAGCAAATGACCTTGTGTATGGTGGAATATCTTTCAGGTATGTGCCCAGAAGTGGTATGGCTGGGTCATGAAGTAGAATTATTCCCAGTTTCCTGAGAAAGTGCCAGATTGATTTCCAAAGTGGTTGTATAAGCTTACACTCCCACCAGCAATAGAGAGGTGTTCCCCTTTCTCCACATCCTCGCCAGCACGTGCTGTCACTTGAGCTTTTGACCTGAGCCATTCAGGTAATTATAAGATGGAATCTCAAAGTCATTTTGATTTGTATTTCCCTGATAACTAGGGATGCTGAGCATTTCTTCAAGCATTTCTCAGCCATTTGCTATTCCTCTGTTGAGAATTCTGTTTAGCTTTGTACCCCACTTTTTAAATGGGTTATTTGGTTTAGTACTGTTCAGTTTCTTGAGTTCTTTATATATTTTGGATATTAGGCCTTTGTTGGACGTAGGGTTGGTGAAGGTCTTCTTCCAGTCTGTTGGCTCTAGTTTTGTTCTGTTGACAGTGTCCTTTGCCTTACAGAAGATTTTCAGTTTCATGAGGGCCCATTAATTTTTTCCTTAGAGGATGAGCTTTTGGTGTTCTGTTCAAGAATTTGTCTCCTGTGCCAATGAGTTCAAAGTTCTTCCCCACTTTTTCTTCTAACAGATTTAGTGTGTCTGGTTTTATGTTGCAGTCTTTAATCCATTTGGACTTTAGTTTGTGCAGGGTGGTAAATATGGATCTATTTGCATTTTTAAACATGTAGCCATCCAGTTAGACCAGCACCATTTTTGAAGATGCTATCTTTTTTCCATTGTATGTATTTGGCTTCTTTGTCAAAAATCAAGTGCCCATGGGTGTGTGGGCTTATTTCTGGGTTTTTGGTTCAATTCTACTGACCAACCAGCCTATTTCTCTGCCAGTACCATGCTGTTTTATTACTGTCATTCTGTATATAATACAGCTTGAGATCCAAGGTGGAGCTTTCTTCAGAAGATCCTTTATTGTACAGGATTGTTTTGCCTATTCTGGGTTTTTAGTTTTGTTGAGAATTGATCTTTCAAGGCCTGTAAAGAATTGTGTAGAAATTTTCATGGGAATTGCATTGAATCTGTAGATTTCTTTTGGTAATATGGACATTTTTACTATGTTGATCCTCCCAATCCATGAACATGGGAGATCTTTTCATCTTCTGATATCTTCTTCAATTTCTTCTTAAGAGACTTGAAATTTTTCATACAAGTCTTTCACTTGCTTAGTTAGAGTTACACCAAGATACTTTATTTTATTTGTGGCTATTGAGAAGAGTGTAGTTTCCCTGATTTCTTTCTCAGCCTGTTTGTCATTTGTATACAGCAGGGCTACTGGTTTTATTAATTGATTTTTGTACCCAGTCACTTTGCTGAAGATGTTTATCAACTGTAGGAGTTCTTTGATAGAATTTTTTGGTCATATCATCTGCAAATCATGATAATTTGACTTCTTACTTTCCAATTTGTATCCCCTTGATCTCCTTTAGTTGTCTTATTGCTCTAGCTAGGACTTCAGGTACTATATTGAAGAGATATGGAGAAAGTGAACAGCCTTGTCTTGTCCCTGATTTCAGTGGAATTGACTTAAGTTTCTCTACATTTAGTTTGATGTTGGTTATTGGCTTGCTGTATATTGCCTTTATTATGTTTAGGTATATGCCTTGTATCCCTAATTTCTCCAAGACTTTAAATATGAATTTGTGTTGGATTTTGTCAAATGCTTTTTCAGCATCTAAGGAGGTGAACATGTGGTTTTTCTCCTTCAGTCTGTATACATGATGCACTATATTGATGGATTTCCATGTATTGAGCCACCTCTGCATTCCTGGGATGAAGCCTACTTGGTCATAGTGAATGATATTTTTTTATGTTTTCTTGTAATCAGTTTGGGAGTTTTTATTGAGTATTTTTGCATCTATGTTCATAAGAGAATTGGTCTGAAATTCTTTTTCTTTGTTGGGTCTTTTTGTGGCTTAGGTATCAAGGTGACTGTGGCCTCAAAGAATGAGTTTGGTAACATTCCTTTTAATTATATCTTGTGGAATAGTTTGGAGAGAACTGGCATTAGGTTTTCTTTGAGGGTCTGGTAGAATTTTTCTCTGAATCCATTTGGCCCTGGGCCTTTTTGTTGAGAGACTTCTGATGCCTGCTTCTATTTCTTTAGGGGATATAGGATTTGTTTACCTGATCTTGATTCAATTTTTGGTAATTGGTATCTAACAAGAAAGTTGTTCATTTCATTTAGATTTTCAAAGTGTTTGGCATATAGGCTTTTGAAGTTGACCCTAATGACTCTTTGGATTTCTTCAGTGTCTGTTCTGTCTCCCTTTTCATTTCTGATTTTGTTGATTTGAATACTCTCCCTTTGCCTTTTAGTTAGTTTGGCTAAGGTTTTGTCTATCTTAATTGATTGTATCAAAGAACCATCTCTTGGTTTTGTTGATTCTTTGAATTGTTCTCTTTGTTTCTAATTTATTGATTTCACCCCTGAGTTTGATGATTTCTAGCTTTGATGATTCAGCTTTGAGTTTGATGACTTCCTCTTTGGTGTGTATTCTTCTTTTTGATCTAGAGCTTTCAGGTGTGCTGTTAATTTGCTAGTATGGGATCTCTCCAATTTCTTTATAAAGGCACTTAGCGCTATGAACTTTCCTCTTAGCACCGCTTTCATTGTGTCCTATAATTTTGGATATGTACCTTCATTATCATTGACTTCTAGGAAGTTTTAATTTTTTTTTATTTCATCCCTTACTCAGATGTCAGTTAGTAGGGAGTTGCTCTGTTTCTGTGAGTTTGTAGGCTTTCTGTTGTTTCTTTTGTTGTTGAGTTCCAGCTTTAATCCATGGTGGTTTTATAAGATGCAAGGGATTATTTTGATCTTCTTGATTCGGTTCAGGTTTGCTTTGTGAATAATTATATGGTCAATTTTGGGAAAAGTTCCATGTGGTGCTGAGAAGAAGGTGTATTCTTTGTGTTTGGGTGAAATGTTCTGTAGATATCAGTTACGTCCATTTGACTCACGACGTTCATTAGTTTCATCGTTTCTCTATTTAGTTTCTATCTTGATGATCTGTCTATTGATGAGAGTGAGGTATTGAAGTCTCTCACTATTATTGTGTGGAGTTCAATGTGTGCTTTAAGCTTTAGTAATGTTTTTTAATGTGGGTGCTCCTGTATTTGGGGCATAGAAGTTCAAAAGTGAGACATCCTCTTGGTGTATTTTTCCTTTGATGAGTATGAAGTGTCCTTCCCCATCTCTTTTAGTTAGGCTTGGTTGAAAGTCTGTTTTATCAGATACCAGAATGGCTAGTCCAGCTTGCTTCTTCAGTCTGTTTACTTGGAATACCATTTTCCTGCCCTTTACATTAAGGTTATGTCTATCTTTATTACTGATATGTGTTCCTTGTGTGCAGCAGAATGATGGATCCTTTTTTTTTTTCCCCTCTGCATCCATTATGTTAACCTGTGTCTTTTTATAGGGGAGTTGAGGTCATTATTGTTGAGAAATATTAATTACCAGTGGTTATTGGTTCCTGTTTTTGTTTTTGTTTTATGTTTATGGTGGTAGAGTGAGCGTGTATGTTTTCTTTCTTTCGGCTTTGCAGACGTGGGGTTATTTCTCTCCTTTGTTTTCCTGGATAAAGTTAGCCTCTTTGGGTTGGAGTTTTCCTTATAAGATCTTTCGTAGGGCTGGATTTGTGGATACATATTATGTAAACTTGGTTTTGTCACAGAATATCTTGTTTTCTCCCTCTATGGTGATTGAAGTTTTGCTGGTTATAGCAGTCTGGGTTGGCATCCATGGTCTCTTAGTGTCTGCATGACATCTGTCCAGGCTCTTTTTGCCTTCATTGTCTCGGTTGAGAAGTCTGGTGTGATTCTGATAGGTTTGTTTTTGTATGTGACTTGGCCTTTTTATCTTACAGCTTTTAATATTCTTTCTTTGTTCTGTAGGTTTAGTGTTTTATTGTGTGATGGGATGATTTTCTTTTCTGGTCCAATCTATTTGGAGTTCTGTGTTTTGTATATTTATAGGCATTTCTTTCTTTAGGTTGGGGAAGTTTTCTTCTATGATCTTGTTGAAAATGTTTCCTGGTCCTTGCAGCTGGAGTCTTCTTTTTCTTCTGTCCCTATCCTTCTTGGGTCTTGAGTTCTTTTATTCATCTCCTTTTCCTGTTTGATTGTAATTTCTTTAAGCAATTTGTTCAATTCATTCATCTCTCTCCTTGTGTATTCCTGGTCTAGTTTGAGGGATTTATTTTCCTCCTTTAAGACATCTATCATTTTCATAACCTCATATTTGAAATCTTTCTCCTGTGCATCAGATGTGATAGTGGCTTGTCGTGGTGGTGGGACTGGTGGTTTCTGGTATTATCAAGTGGTCCTGGGAGTTGTTGCTTGTGTTCTTACACTGATCACTTCCCATTGTGATGTCTCTGGTGTTAGCTGATTTGGTCTTCTCTGATGGTCAGAATTTGTGGTTAGATATAGAAATGAGGTTTAGGTCCTGCCCTCTGCTCACTTCTGTTGAGGTCCCTGACTCTGATGGCTCCCTGTTTATGACCTGGGGAGGCTAGGCACCTCTGTTGAGATCACTGTCTCTGTTGGCTCCCTGATTGTGAACTGGGTGAGCTGTGGAGCAGGCAGAAAGATCAGAGAACTGCTCCAGTGGATCTGCTTGCCTCCAGGGGTCAGACAGCAATGTACAACCCTAATAATTTAGGAGCCCACAACTCTCTCTGGGCTCCAGGGGTCAGCAAATTGTGCTCTTCTCAGGCAACCCATAGTCAGATCCTGGAGCATGAGAGTATTTGAAGGAAGCAGGGAAGTTTCTGTAAATTTTCCTGGGGACCTGAGATCACAACCACCTCTTTTCTATGCTATGGGTTCTTTTATTGTCAAGCAGCCCCAGACACTGGAGTTCACACAGTCTACGGCTCTCTCTGGGTCCTGGTGGCCAGAAGCTGCACTTCTGCCTGGTTAGCCTCTGCCACACCCTGGAGCACAAATGCTGGCAGGGGCCAGGGAACTTTCTGTGAATTGGCCTAGGGACCTGAGTTCAGGTCTGCTTGTTTTCTAGGCTATGGGGGGCTCTGCGGTCCAGCAACCTCAAATGCTGGAGTTCCAGAAGTCTACAGCTGTCTCTGAGTCCTGGTGTCCAGGAGCTGCACTCCTGCCTGTCTAGCCATGGCCAGACCCTAGAGGATGCATGTGCCTGACAACAGGCACTAGGAAAGTTTTTGTGAGTTAAGCTGGGGACCTGAGGCCAGAACCACTTGTTTTCTAGCCTGTGGGGTCTTCTGTGGTCCAGCAACCACAAACACTGGAGTTCCAGCAGTCTACCACTCTCTCTGGGACCTGGTGGCCAGAATCCATGCTCCTGCCAGGCTGGCCGAGGCCAGATCCTGGAGCATGGGCATGTGCAGACCAGGGATCTTTCTGTGGGTTATCTGGGTGACCTGAGTCCAGACCCCAACCATGCTCTGCACAGTTTGCACCCCTGGGGTACAACAACACTGGTGTTTTGTATTTCTCAAATCAGCCCCTAGGTTGCTGTACAGTCACTGCTGTCCTGCTGACCAAACAAAGTGTGAACTCATCTCGGCCATCTTGGATCTGCAGCCCACTTTGATATTTTATACCTTTTCAAATGGCTAAATACAAGTGACAGCTTATGCTGGAGAGGATGTAGAGTAAAAGCGAAATACTTCTCTATTGCTGGTGAGACTGCAACCTTGTGCAACCACTGTGGAAATCAATGTAGTAGCTTCCTAAGGAAGCTGGGAATGGGTCTGCCTCAAAAGCAAGCTTTACCAGTCTTGATATTGCCTTAGACACTGTTCTATTGCTGTGAAGAGACACTGTGACCAAGGCAACTCTTATTAAAGAAAGCATTTAATTGGGGGGAGGGGTGTCCTTACAGTTTCAGAGGTTTAGCCCATTATCATCATGGCAGGAAATATGGAGTTAGGCAGGAGACAGTGGAGCAGTAACTAAAAGCTATGTCCTGATCCATAGGCAGAGAGAGAGAGAGAGAGAGAGAGAGAGAGAGAGAGAGAGAGAGAGAGACTCCGGGCTTGGCATGGGCTTTTGAAACCCCAAAGCCCATACCCAATGACAAACTTCCTCCAGCAAGGCCACACCCCCTAATCCTTTTAATTTTCTTCAAATAGTGCCACTCCCTAGTGGCTAAGAATTCAAATATATAAGCCTATGGGAGCAATTTTTATTCAAACCACCACAAGCATATACCCATCCTACTACAGAGACACTCCTTCGGCTATGTTTATTGCTGCTCTACTCAGAATAGCCAGAAATTAGAAACAACCCTAGATGTCCATCAACAAATAAATAAATGAATGAGGCTTGGCAACCTACGCTATTGCCAAGGCTATTGGTTGCTCTCTACAAACTGATCGTAAGGCCCCATTGCTGAAGACAACACCTACATAACTCACTGGACACGGGGAATTCAAGCTGGTGTCAAACTAGAACCTTCAGCCGCACTGACTAGTGTTCATGGTACTGGAAGATACTTCTGCACACTGCCAGAAGAGAAGGGAAACCACCAGCTCAGCTACAAGCCCTGTGGCCCACAGTGGTGACCTTTCTGAAAGAGATGCTGGTGCCATAGGTGGCACAAAGTTTGTGGGAGTAACAACCACTGTGTGTACTTAAGTCCAAGGTGCACTCTGTGAGATGGAACCCATGCCTAACACTGTTTGTTTAACCAAGAACCTGAGACTGGATACACCAGAGGACTATGGAAAAACTAAATGATAGTGTTCTACTAAAGGAACATGGCAATAAAATGACTCCTAAAAACATTCTTCTGTGCTCATAAATCGATGCGTTGCTCGCCCACCATCAGAGACGCTTCTTGCAACATGTTGGAATGAATACAGAGATTCACAACTAGACAGTGCGCAGGGCATGAGAGACCTTGGAGCACGCAGGCTTAAGTGGGATGTCTTCATCAAACCTCTTCCCCACTATACAGAAGAGGAAGAGAAAGGTTTTTAAGAATGGGAGGTGTATGGATGACTACAAAGAAGTAATGTCTTCCAGACACAAAAGAACTGATGCACACATGAACTCACAGAGACTGTGGCAGCACACGCGGGACCTGTGCGGGTTCAAACCAGGAGTCTCAGCACTGAAAGTGGGAAACTGACACGGATTCCCACGCCCACAAAGAAGCCATCTGAAATTGATACTCACTAGCAAAGGAAAAGTTTGTTTTCTCCAATGGCGTCTCACTGGGTATATGAACCATACATACTTCAGAGCAGGCCCCACGGCCTGGAGCAGTTGGGCAACACACAATAGACTCAATCGTATTTTTGTAGTCTTTTTGTCTCATGTTGCTTTGTTTGGGTATTTTTTTTTTCTTATTAGGCTTTTGCTTAAATATTTTTGGTTTCTATTTTGTGGGTTTGTGGGATGGGGTTTGCAAGTGTGTGTGTGTGAGTGCATGTGTGTGTGCGTGTGTGAGCGTGTGTGTGTGTGTATGTGTGTGTGCATGTGTGTGTATGTGCGTGTGTGTGCATGTGTGTGCCCGTGTGTGTGTGTGTGTGTGTGTGTGTGTGTGTGTGTGTGTTTGCAGGGGTCCAGCCCTGAGTGATGACAAGGTCGAAAACAAGGTGGATGCAAGGCTGGTGAGGGAGGAGGCACGGGGGATGGGAAGAGTTTTGCGGCCTGACTTCCTGGCAGTCAGGGTGCTTCTTCATTTATACAGAACTCAGTCATCAGGGATAGATTCATATTGTTCCAAAATACAGATTATATCATTTTTGTCCCCAGACACATGTTTCAACTTCCTCTTGGTCATAAGTACAGTCATCATTGATAAACTAGGACAGAACAAAATTATCTTGTTCAGTCGTTTCCCTTCATCAACCCCACAACTCAACTTTTAACATTCTTAATGTTTCAAGGACATTAGACAGAAAGAAACTCTCCAAGCCATCCTGGGCAGATTGCTAATTGTCATTAGGCCCAGGAAAAGTCTTCATCCCAAAGGCGCTGCAGTTATTACTCAGTTTCTGCCATAACACAATGTTTATTTTTTAATATATCTGTAAATGTTATTTATATGTCTAATCTTGGTATTCTTTTGCTCCTTGGCCACAGTTTATTTTTTATATATCTGTAAATGTTATTTATATGTCTAATCTTGGTATTCTTTTGCCCCTTGGTCACAGCGGGCCTGTATGAGTTAACTTTTTCTAAGAAAAGGGAGGTCTTAATACTTTATTTTTTTTATCATTTGTCCACCCCATTCTTTGTCCATCAGTAGGAATAGGAAGAAGCTTTTGATTTGATCGGCTGCCAGTTTCTCCAGCCCACTGAATCTTGTTTGCCTTCTTAGGTTTACTTTGTTCTTGTTATCTTGTTCCTCAGTTAACGCGGGCGCAGATGTTCCGAGAGCATCTTGGAATCAGAGGAACCGTGAGAAGGTCTCTGGCATCTTTGAGTCACAACCTCCAGGGTGTAAGGAAGACCTTCAGGTAGACCCAGAGAAGGATCTCTCCTTTAGAAGCAGTACCCGTGGAATAAGGTGTAAATGACTGCGTTTCCATCGATCCAATACCCCCAAGTTGTACAAATAATAAAAGTCCCCCAACAAGGCAACATGTGGCGATCAAGACCAAAAAGGCGGGAGATGACACTATAGCAATTGCATCACTTGGATCAGCTTGGCAGGACCTTTGTCAAGGAGCCGTGCTGGCTTGATGACTTTCGCTGCTTCCAAAGATATGGCTGCGCCGTTTGTCTTTCAAGAAGGAGAACGGGCATGGAGTTGGGTAGATGAGGAGGTGAGGAAGATCTGGGAAGCTGTAGGGTAGGAAAAGCATGATCACAATATTTTCCATTTAAAAAAAATATCTTGACAAAAAAATTAAATCGAGCCGGGCATCATGTTACATGTCTTTCATCGCAGCAATTGTGAGGCAGAGGCAGGCCTATCTCTGTGAGTTCAAGGCCAGCCTGGTCTATGTAGCAAGTTCCAGGATAACCAGGGCTACGTAGAAAGACCTTGTCTCAAAAAAAGGAAGGGAGGGAGGGAGGGAGGGTGGAGGGAGGGAGGGCAGAATGGGCTGAATCTATCTGCATCAAATAGCAATCAAGACAATTCCCCAAAGACATTCCCATAGGCCCATCTGATGTAGCTAAGTCCTCACTAAGACTCTTTTCCCAGGTGTCTCTAGGCTGTGTCAAATTGGCATTTGAAACTCACCATCATAGCAAGAATGACAGGCCGGGTGAAGTGTCATGAAGTACGCGTTAGTGGAAGGCTTGGTAGTAAGTGCCAATATTAGGGATATAGGTGTCCTGCCCACCCTGCCTAGGTTCACATGCCAGCTACACAAGTCACTAAGAATTTTCCCAGTCTTAAGTTTGCTTCTAAATTACGTGGGTGGCCACATGATTGTCAATATTGGTTGTTTTATTGTCTTAACTTAGAGCTTTCATTTGCACTGTGATAAGTTCTTCTATGTACCCAGGCTATCCTTAGATTTACTGTGTAACTCAGGCTAGCCTTGAACTCACAATCCTTCTGCCTCAGACTTCAAGTACAGGGATTATAGACCTGCATCACCACACCTCTGTCTGTGTGTGTGTGTGTGTGTGTGTGTGTGTGTGTGTGTGCATGTGTGTGGTATATGTATATTTGCATGTGTGTGTGTGTGTATGTGTGTGTGCATATGTGGTGTGTGTATGTCTGTATGCGTGCAATGTGTGTGTATGTGTGTATATTTATGTGTGCATGTGTGCCCGTGTGGTGTGTGTATATGTGCATGTGGTATGTGTATATGTTTATGTGTGGTGTGTGTGTGTGTGTGGTGTGTATACTAGTGTGTAAGTAGTATGTGTGTGTGTGTTTTACATCTCCTCTTCCTTCTGTCTCTGTCCCCCTCCACAGCATGCCCTTCTCTTCTCTTACCTCTTCCTTTTATGCTTCCTCTTCTATCCTTGTCCCTCCTCTCTTTTCTCTTTCTTCTGTCTCTTTCTGTCCTGTGTCTTTCTCACTTATCTCTTCTCTTCCTCCATCCTGTCTTCTTTCTCTTTGTTTACATCTCCATTGTAGCTCTCTGTCTCTCACACTCCTCTCTTCCTCTTTCCTCCTCTCTTTCCCTCTCCCTCTGTCTCTCCTTTTTCTTGTTCTCTGGCACTCTTCTATTTCTCATATATATATATATATATATATATATATATATATATATATATATATGAATATATATATTCCCATATCCTCCCTTTCTCTCCTTCATGTCTGTCTCACGTGCTCCTTCCCCCCCCCCCGCCCCTGTCTCCCTCTTTCACTAGCTCTCTTCCGTCTTTCCTATCCACTCCTCTCTCTCTTCTCCTTCCCTCTCCCTCCTCCTCCTCTGCGTCTCCCCCCATTGTCGCTCTATCTATCTCTGTCTCCGTCTCTCCTCTCTCTCCCCTCACACTGTGATTCAGCCCATCGTAGGTTTGGTTCATATCTAGGCTGGGCCACTTCCTTCCTTCTGCATTTCAAGAGTGCTGGCTGCCGTCGCTGGGTCTCTCTTACAGTTCGTTTACCTGAGAAATAAAGGTAATAATAGCCCGGACTTCCCCCGGGTTCCGCAGAGCACCAAAAAAAGGCCTTTATGTGCTGAGGTTGCCCAGGCGGTGAGCCCGTAATTAGATCTATGAAAAGAGAAAGCCGCCAGTGAGCTGCTCACAGAAGAAAAGTGTCTCTCCCACCCTGGCCCTGCTGCCCTCTCCAGCTGGCCCTCATACACCAGGAGGACAAGGACAGCCTCCAAGTTCAAGTGAGTTTGTATCTATATGTGGATTGTGTGTTTGTATGTGTGAGAGTGTGTGTGCGTGCATTTGAGTGCACATATGTCTGTTTGTCCATGCATGTACATATGTGTATTTGTCTTTAAGTGTGTCCACATATGGGAATGCTTGTCCATGTGTGTGCATATATGTGTGCGCATATGTCTGTGTTTGTCTGGGTGTGTGTGTTTGTATGTGTGTGTGTGTGGTGTCTTGTTTGTCTCTTTCTATTAGAAGCTACTTGTGGGTACTAGATAGAAAAGGCTCCTTGAAAGAAACTACCGTTGACTAAGCCAGGAATGACCAACAACAGAGCCCCGTTGGCAAGCAGAGGCAATAGTGTAGAAAGAATCAAGAACCATATAGGCCTCAGCTTTGGAGATGAGCCCAGGCCTCAGGGATCCAGACCTGGGCCTGAACTAGGCTTCTCCTTAGGTGAGCAAATTGGTTTACTTATTTACAAATGGAGTAAGCAGCAATTTGACTCTATTGTATGAAAAACACAGTACACCCACTGATTGGTACCGGGAGGTTGTTACTTATCTAATAAGATACTGCAATCTAGCATGGCCGAGCAAAGAAGATGAGACGGGTAAGCTAGAGGCTCATCAGTGAAAGCTATGGGGAGCCATAGAAAGTTTTGTCTAAGAGCAAGATTTTCTCAGGTCAGAGAAACACTCCGGGTGATGAGGTTCTGGTACTCTGACTGTTAGCAGCAGCCTCCCTCATAAGGCCAAGTTATCAGACAGTGGAGAGACAGGGACACAAGATTCAGTGTTCCACTTTCACCATGTGTGAGGTGGGCAGATGGCTCACACTCTGACACTTTTGATTGCATGAGTAAGGCTAGACTCCTCCCAGTATCAATCAATCAGTGGTGTACTGAGCACCCAGTATTTGCTATGTATACAAATGAGAGTCAAATTGCTGCTCAGCCATTCTGTAGATGAATTGGAGAAGCTGGTTCATTCCAGCCCAAGTCCGGCCCCTAGGGCCTCAGCTCCAACTGCCCAGAAGCAGTGATGCCTCTGGCCTCTTCCTCAAATGGCAGAATCAATCTAGGATGCTTTAAAGCAAAGAATGGCTACCCCATGCCATTATGTCCCTAAGACTCAGAAGACAACAGGCAGTCTGCCCATAGTCACACAGCAAAAGCAGTAAGTACAGTTGTTGACTGCCAGGCTTGCTTGTGGCGTGTACTGCTTGCTTTAAAGTCAACGTGTAAAGAACCAGGGCTAAAGCTCGGTTGGTAGAGTGCTTACCTTCATGCATGTGTGAAGCTCTAGATTCCATCTCAAGTGCTACATAGACTGGACATGGTGGTACACACTGGAGATCCCATCACTTGAGAGATAGAGACAAAAAGGTCAGAAGTGTAATGGTCTCGGTTACATGAGACATTAAAAAAACAAACAAACAAAAAAACACTGTCAACAAGAATTGAATTCAAACTGTGTTTTAAATGTAAGAGCCAAAAACTCGGGAGAAGTGCTGAAAATGCTCTCTGGCCGTGACACAAACAGAACCCTTAAGCAAGACTTTAGTCAGATGCAGTGGCGTTTAGAGTGCTAACCATGGATGTTGTTCAAATGGGCTTCCCACAGCCCCATGGCATTGCTAAGTGTGCCGGGCCAGGCTGGGAGGATGGTTCAGTGGGTAGTTCTCATGCCCTTCAAGCATGAGAGCCTGAGTCCAGATCCCTAGCACCTACATAAATCCAGGCCTAGTTGTGCATGCCTGGAGTCCGAGAACCAGGGAGGTGAGCACAGAGGAAGCCTGAGACTTTCTGGACTTCCTGCCTTGCCCAGTCCACAAACTCCAGGGCACTGAGAGATCCTGTCTCAAAAAAAAATAAACAAACAAACCCTCTAGGGTAAGGACTGAAAGCAAGGCTCAGTGGGTAAGTGCTCTCACTGGGCAAGCAGCCCCCACAGATAGATGGATAGACAGACAGGCAGACAGGCAGATGGATGGATAGACAGATGGATGCCTGGATGATGGATGGATGGGTGGATGATGGATGGATAGATAGATGGATAGATAGATAGATAGATAGATAGATAGATAGATAGATGAAGGTAAGCAAGCCAGGTATGGTCATATACAAACATGAAAGTGTGCCTGTAATCCTAATGCTGAGGTCAGAAGGTGGAGAAGAGGATTGCTGGGCTTGCTGGGTGCTAACCTAGCTCCAGGCTCAGGGAGAGAAAGTGATAGAGCCAGACCATGATGTCCTCCTCTGGCCTCTGCCCTAGCTCCAGGCTCAGTGAGAGAAAGTGATAGAGCCAGACCATGATGTCCTCCTCTGGCCTCTGCCCTAGCTCCAGGCTCAGGGAGAGAAAGTGATAGAGCCGGACCATGATGATGTCCTCCTCTGGCCTCTGCACACACGTGCACAGTCATGTACACTAACACACAGGCACAAGCTTACGATGCACACACGCATGCACTACAGGTGCACATATACATGCCCACCTGCACACACACATGTTCCTGAATGCACACGTGCATACACACAGACGCAACCTCCCGTTTTACTGTTAAGGAAGGCATTTCTAGCTTCAGTCAGCAGCTGACACTGCACACGTGTGGAACACCTGTGGGATATGTTCTGGGTATTCAGTTTGTAGTCCCCGGCTTCTGAGACTGCGTCTATTTCCCAAGATCATCACCACATTCATTTTTTAACTTCTGAACTGAACAAAATCAGCCAATGCTCCTGGAATCTGTTCTACACCCATAACGAAAGCTTGACACCTTCCTTACCCTAATGTCCTCTGAAGCCAGGTCACTCCGGAGCTGTGACGACCTGTGGAGTGAAAACTACCTTAGCAGGTAGTGTGTGCCCCGTCACAGAAAGAACACAAGCAGGATTGCCATGGAGGAGAATGAATATTCGGGTAAGAAGGTGCTGCTGATGACACTCATTTTCCCCGAGGAGAGGTGGGGGCCTCTTCAGTCCCTCTTTACCCAAGAGGGTGAATTTCCAAGAAAGTCCAGGATGTAGGGTAAATTGGGGAGGTGAGAACTGACTGGTGCCAGAGGCACAGAGCCAGGTGGAACAGGGAAACTCAGGGACCCTCCCTTCTGTGACTCAACACCTTCCCAGCAAAACTCTACCCTAGCTGGAGATCTGGGGCTCAGAGAGAGTTGAAGGCCAATTTGAGCAGGAACTCGGAATTCAGAATGAGTTCTCAAGACCAGGGTAAGGAAGAGCTGGGGGCCCTGCATGGGGAAACATCAAGATAGAGTTGGGGGGGGGGCGCTTGGGTATTGGGGTGAAATTTGGAAAGTGTGGTGTCTGGGGATTGGGCTTCAATATGAGGCAAGAATTGGGGTGTGGTGTCTTGTAACTAGGGAGGGGCTCAGAGTTGGGGAAAATTGCCAGAGTAGCTAGGACGTGAGGATCAAAGTGTAAGCTTAAGGAGTTAGAAGTCAGAGCAAACTAGGGAAAAAAAAATCCGAGCCCGCTAGAAGTGAGGCTGGGAGAGCCAGGCACTGCAAGAGGGAAGGGTGAGTCTCAGCTCCTGGCTTTAAGTCTAACTCTCTGGAAATGACCTGGACTGAAGTCAGACCTATTGCTTGCTGGAGTGTGGACAGACTCTGGCTGTCCAGGCCCAGAGAGGTAGACTCAGAGGTACACAGATAAGACATAGATAGAGCAAGCTCAGGAGGACTGATAGATGTGCACCATACAAGTAGACACAGTGAGGAGCAGTTTGCACATGGAGAAAAATGAGAAAGGAGAAGCCTGGGGTCAAGAAGAAACTTATATCCTAGCATCATACTCAAGGGGAGGAGGTCCCCCATCAGTCACAGTCATAGGGAAGGGGAATGAGGTGAAAGCAGGGTGGGGGGAGGAATGGGAGGATGCACAGGATGGGATAGCAATTGAGATGTAATATGAATGATTTTATTTTTTCAATAAAAGGAAAAAAAAGAAGCCTGGGGTCCACCGAGACCCTCTGCTTCAGGTAGGGCTCCAGATAAGCTCCTTAGATGTTGAGACTGTGAGTTATGGGGGGACAAGGGAGGAGCCCACAGTCTCCTGTACCCATCAATACTCCTGCATGCTGCCAACAGGATACTGGGAGCCTCCTAGGAAGCGCTGCTGCTGTGCAAGACGGGGGACACAGCTCGTGCTGGTGGGGCTGCTGAGCACAGCAATGTGTGCCGGCCTGCTGACCCTGCTTCTTCTATGGCGTAAGGACATCCCCAGCCCGCGTAGCTCTCCAGCCCACCGAGCCACTCAGCTCCCATCCCATCCCACCTGATCTCCTGATCCTCTGTTCCATCCGAGCATCCCTAGTTCACCTACACCGCCACGCCCAGCTGTCAGGTGTGAGGAGGCAAATAACTGTTCTTCTTGTCTGCTCCTCTTCCTGATGATCCCCCCCCCCTCTAGACTGGGAGACAGAGAAGACTCTGAAACAGCTGGGAGACACTGCCATCCAGAATGGTATGAAGGGGTCAAAACGGGATAGCGGAGGTGCAAGGTTGGGGTGGCCTGCTATTGTCATCTTCTTGCCAGTGACCACTGTGGGGGCTGCCTCAATGCCACCCTCTCCCCGGGGGAACCAAATGGGCAGGCTGCAATACCTCTCTCCCGGTAGGAGACTTTTTCAAAGTCTAGAGAAGCAGCATTGTCTGTTACCTGATTTCTGTTCGGATTTCAGGGTTCACAGAATCCCTTGGGCCTCCCTTTGCCCCTTCTGTAACATGGGTGCGAGCTAACAAGTAAAGAAAGATTAAAGCCTCCAAGGCTGGGGGGTGTAGTTCAGCTGGTGGAGGGCTTGCCCTGGGTCCCATCCCCAGAGCTACATACAGTGGCCGCTGCATACCTGGCAATCCCAGCACTTGAAATGTCGAGGCAGAAGAGTCAGAAGTTCAAGGTCATCCTTGGCTATATAGTGAATCCCAGACCATCCTGAACTACATGAGACTCTGTCCAAGAAAAAGAAAGAAAGAAAGAAAGAAAGAAAGAAAGAAAGAAAGAAAGAAAGAAAGAAAGAAAGAAAGAAAGAAAGAAAGAAAGAAAGAAAGAAAGAAAGAAAGAAAGAAAGAAAAAGAAGGGAAGGAAGGAAGGAAGAGGAAGCAAGGTGGAGAAGAAAGTCCTCAGAAAATATGGTCACTGTTCTCACATTTACATATACAATGCTCTGCCTGCATGTACGCCTACATACCAGAAGAGGGCAGCAGATCTCACTATAGCCACCGTGTGGTTGTTGGGAACAGCCGCTGCTGTTCACCCCTGAGCCACCTCTCCAGCCTCTGTTCTCATATTTAATCCTGGAGAACACGCCTGATTATTCAGTTCTAGCCTGTACCTCCTATGTTCTAGCTCTCCCCTGCTCCACCCAAAATACATACTCTTTAAAGCCGCAGTTGTTGTGATGAGGTGAAAGAGGCCCCTGCACTGAGGACCGGGGTGAAATACGATGATACACCTTAACTGGGGAGGGTGTGCGTGTTGGCCTGTGGGGGTCAGGAGTCGGAAGCAAGACAGCTGTGAGAGTGATACGAGCCGCATATCAAGGGAAGGGGAAAGGATGGGAGGGGAGGAGGGAAGGGAAGGGAGGAAGAGCAAGGGAAAGGGAAAGGGTGGACTGAACGTGGGGCTTCGTGATTAAAAACTCCTCTCTTCTTCCTCCCTCTGTCCCAGTCTCTCGTGTTTCCAAGGACTTACAAAGGTACCAGAGTAATCAACTGGCCCAGGAATCCCAGGGTGAGCACGTCACCTCCTGTCAGTCTGGGATGGGGAAGGAGAAAAAGACTGTGGAGGCCTTGGATAGTTAGTGGTGCCCAGCCATGCCCTGCTGCAAACCATACAGGAAGCAGGGAGCCCAATGGAGAGAAAGGGAGGGGGGAGGGGGGAACGGACTCTCCAGGAAGCTTCTTACCACCAAGCTCTTCTGTTCTATGGGCAGCTGCTCAGATGTCACAAAGCATGCAAGAGCTCCAAGCCGAACAGAAGCAAATGAAAACTCAGGGTAAGACAGCGGGGAACGAAGCAGGAAGTCGTCCCCCCTCCCCCACGCTGCCCCAAGAACCACAGGGACACATGAAGCTGGAGGCCAAACTCGGGAATGGGGGTGGGGAATGAAAGGAAGAAGGGGGGGGAAGAGGGGAAGGGAAGGGATGACCCATATGCATCATCACTGAGGCCCGACATACCCCTTTCAGACTCTCAACTGTCCCAGAACCTGAACAGAATCCAAGAGGACCTAACCAACATCGAATCCCAGAGTGAGACTCGGAGCGGCCAGGGGAAACGGGCAAACCGAGCAGGGAGGGGGTGGCGCTGGGAGATGCCAGTCAGTCTCTGAACGCTGCACCCGTCTCCACGCCTTTCAGACTCTGAGCTCTCCCAGAACCTGAACAGACTCCAGGAGGATGTAATCAATGTCAAATCCCTGGGTGAGACCCGGGAAGGGCCAGGAGAAGTGGGCAAACTGAGCGGGAACGGGGGGGGGGGGGGGGGGTGCTGGGAGGTGCCAGGCAGTCACTGAATGCTGCACCCTATCCCTGGTCCCCCCCTCCCCAAGGCTTGAATGAGAAGCGCACAGCCTCAGATTCTCTGGAGAAACTCCAGGAAGAGGTGGCGAAATTATGGATAGAGGTACTAATGTCGAAGGGTGAGTCTGACCTACCTTCCATGGTGGCCCGTAACCACATACTGTGACTTCCTGTGTGTGCCATGTAAGGTGGCTGACCTGACACGACTGTGTGGCATCGTGTGACTGAGGTTCTGTGTGATGTGCATGGATCCCAGTCTATGTTGGGACCAAGACAGATGGGGACATAGAACACCCTTTGTTGAAGCGGACAGAGTCCACGCTGGTTCCCTCCTCCAGGGGTAACACTAGCCACCACTAGCTTCCCTCCGTTCCTGTTGTGTGCCCAGTCAGACTTAGTGGGAGATGTCGTCATCAGAAACCGTATCGGGGTAGTAGGGACAAAGAGACAACTCCATGCGGTGAACCCCAGGAGCAGCTGGGGAGTTTCCCTAACCCTCTAGGGATCTCAACTAAGATAAAACAGAATCTTTGTCTTCGATTCAGAGAATTTCAGGACAAGCCGACATGAAGCAGAATTGGAGTTTGTCCAGAAAGATTTTAACGTGCATTGCAAAAATTATTTTTATATTTTATTTCTTTTGTCTGCGATATGTAACACAAAATGGATATTTTTTTTTTTTATATTTTGGATGGAGCAAGTGAGAGGCAGAACACATAAGGCACAGGCTAGAACTGAACCATCAAGTATGTGTTCCTTTTCCTCCAGGATTAAAAATGAGCACAGTAGCCATATTTTCTGAGGACTTTCCTCTCCACCTCCCTTTCTCTTTTCTTCTTCTCCTTCTTTTCTTTTTTTTAAGACAGAGTCTCGTGTAGCTCAGGATGGTCTGGTACTCACTGTGGAGCCAGGATGACCCTGAACTTCTGATTCTCCTGCCTCCGCTTTTCAAGTGCTGGGATGCAGGCATGCCCTGCAGTGCCCAGTGTATGCAGCGCTGAGGATGGGACCCAGGGCAAGCAAGCCCTCCACCAGCTGAACTACGTCCCCGTTTTGTGGTGGGGGGTATACAGGCCATGGCACATGTGTGGCGGTCAGAGGGCAACTTTCAGGAGTTGGCTCTCTCCCTCTATGCGTAGGTTCTGTGACTTGAACTCAGGTCTTCAGACTTGGCAGCAGGCTCCTTTAGCCGCTGAGCCATCTCATTAACCCTAATGTAGGTTTAAGCACAGGTGGGATTTGGTGGGGTTTGAGGTTATCTCAGAGGCCTGCTAAAGATAGATCTCTTTTTTAAGTGTGTGTGTGTGTGTGTGTGTGTGTGTGTGTGTGTGTGTGTGTGTGTTGGCAGTGACAGGGTGGAGTGGGGGTTTGTAGTGTAAATGGTATCTGTATGGGTGTGTGTGTGTGTGTGTGTGTGTGTGTGTTGGCAATGACAGGGTGGGGGTGGGGGTGCACATGTGCCATGGTACATGTGTGGAAGTCAGAGGACAACCTCATCTCTTGCTGTTAGCCACTGCCTATGCCAGGCTATAAGGATGCTGAGATTACAGGTGCAAGCTGCCAGGTCCATCTTTAGTTGTTCTGGGGATCCAAACCGAGGTCCTCATGATCAATGAGATCACAGGGCAGCTCCCAAGAGGGTTACAACTGGTCACAGGGGTGTAGGAAGCCAGGACATTCTTACTGTAAACAGAACCAGCGGTCATGTTTGATAGTCCTAGACCATAGCTGGGCGAGGAAGGAAGTACCACCTGAGAGCGCTGTTCAGTGTTGTTTTAATATAAAGTATCCCCGTGTGGAAAGAATACAGTGATATCCATGTCACCGTCTCTATGCAGGCAGCCTTCAAAGCAAATGCTAACTGTGCTGAAACGCTTGCCTCTCTGCTGTTGAGAGGCTCCTCCCAGACTCCAGCATGAGGGGACCTTTTCCTTGTTCGTGTCCCACCACAGCAGCCTGCATAGACTGCCCCACTCAATGCTCAGGGCCATGACATCTCCACCGGGGATGGCACAGATGGAAATAACGTTGATCCCAGGAGGCCAACAAGCGTGCAGCAAGAGCCACTGTGGTGCCTGTAGCATGGGATATCAGTGAGATTGCAGGGCGGCCCTCTTGGCACCAGTGCCTCACTGCCCTTGACTCCTTTGCCTTCCACATCTGGAAAGTCCCAACTGCCCCAAAGGGATAAGATTAGAGGAAGGAACTTTGCTTGGTCAGAAGGAGTCCCCATCCCCTGGGACGTGCAGCTCTGGGGATCCCAGCAGAAAACCCCTGGGGTTTCTTGTGGTAGACAATGAGGGGACTCTAGGGCGTGTTCAGTGCCCACAGATTTCTAACCTCTTACCCTTTCTCTGAGCGTACACATGATACACACCACACATAACTCACATATACACACATATATACCATGGGCACATCACACATACATATCAACACACCATACACACAAACAGCACACTTCACATATACACACATACATCACACTACACACACATACCTCATACACAAACATACTACATACACTCCCACACGTATATACACACACAAAACCTACACACACCACATACACACATACCACATACACAAACAACCTACACACACACACACCACATACACAGGCCAACTACACACCCATCAATACACAGACCACATTCACACCACCAAATATACACACCACATACACACACACCACATAGACACACCACAGACATGCCACATGCACACACATCATATACACAGACCAAATACACACAGACCACATACACAAATGCATAATACACGCACACACATCAGATACACACCCTGGTCACACACACACCACATGCACACACACACATACACAGACCAAATACACACATGTCACATTACACACACCACATACACAGACCAAATACGCACATGCCACATGTACACACACTCTACTTCTCACGTTACCACAGAACTAGAAGTGCAGATGCATTCATCCACAAGATCCAAATTCAGGCCCTGCTGCTTGCTCAGTGCTTTACTCACTGAGACATCTTCCACATGCAAATCTGGCCCCACACCCTGGGGTCTAAGCTCAGCTCTGGGACTGTCCCTAGGTATGACATCCAGGAAATTTTCCCCGTGTGTCTGTCTGTCTGTCTGTGTCTGTCTGTCTGTGTCTGTGTCTGTCTGTCTGTCTGTCTGTCTGTCTGTCTGTCTGTCTCTCTCTCTCTCTCTCTCTCTCTCTCTCTCTCTCTCTCTCTCTCTCTCCCTCTCTCCCTCCCTTACTCTTTCATTTCTCTTAATACCTACTTTAAATTATGGGGGGGGGGGTACTGTGCAAGTGAGTTCAGTGTGCCTGCAGAGACCAGATGCATAGAGCTGCAGTTACAAACAGTTGTGAGCCAACTAATGTGAGTGCTAAGGAACAGAATTTGGGTGTTCTGCCAAAGCCATACATTGCTTTTAATCTCTGCTTTGACTGGAGGGGGTGCTGCAGTGTCTATAGGGGTGCTGCTGTGCTGAGGTATCTGTTGGGGGTAGCTGAAGTATCTGTGTGGGTGGGAGTAGCTGAGGTACCTGCGAGGGTGGGGCTAGTTGAACTGTATACGGGGCTGGGGTAGCTGAAGGGTCTGTGGGGAGTAGCTGAGGTGTCTGTGCTGGTGGGGTGGCTGAGCTGTCTTTGGTGATGCTTCTGGTAGCTGAGGTATTGCTAGCCATGGGGGTGTTTGTTAGATGCTAGTAACTTTGGAACTGGGAATGTTTCACATGTTGGTGGCTTGTTGTGGCTGGCCTTGGCTGTTTCTTGCTGGCCCTAACAGTTGAGGTATTAATAATGAGGTTAGTGGCAACCGTCATTCTGCTAACCGCTGAGGTTTTTGTGGTGATTAATGTTGGTGGCTGAGAAGGCCCCACCAAGGAACTGGCCAGTTTAGGGGATCCCATGCAGAAAGCAATCTGCAGACTGGCACTGTTGGGCTCTAAGCTCAGAGGATCAGGACAGTTCTTCCAGCCCAGATCCCCGGATGACAGCGGGAGAGACATTACACACCACAGCACTCCTGAGCCTTTCTTTATGTGTGGCCCCAGGAATTTCATGCAACACGTGCCCCAAGGGCTGGCTCCATTTCCAACAGAAGTGCTACTATTTTGGCAAAGGCTCCAAGCAGTGGATCCAGGCCCGGTACACCTGCAGTGACCTGGAAGGGCGGCTAGTCAGCATTCACAGCCAGGAGGAGCAGGTGGCTTGAGCTCCATATAGACTATGGGCGGCAGGGGGGAGTCGGTGGGGGTTAGGGGGGCATGGGGGGGAATTGGAGGGTAGATATCCCACTCTGGCCATGGACGGACAGGAAGGACCATACACATCTCCTTCTAGGATTTCCTGATGAAACACATCAACAAAAGGGATTCCTGGATTGGCCTCCAGGATCTCCATATGGAGGGACAGTTCACATGGATGGATGAGAGCCCTGTGGTTTACAGGTAAGGGGGCCTCTGGGAAACAAGTGAGGTGGGAGAAACACCAAGGAGGGAACAGGCTCCTGAGTACCTCGTGGCAGAGTCCAGGGCTCAAGGAAAGGTGCTACAGGCTACCGATGAAGGAGAGCCCTGGGTTCTGGACTTCTTACCCTTCTTAGCCACAGGGAAAGGATGAAGGGCCAAGGATGTGAGCAGCAAGCACAGACTGGAACGGTGGGCCTTGGGCTGCATGGGTAGGAGGAGGCGGCCCAGGTACAAATGGCCAAAGGCTATGAAAGGAGGAATGGGCGGGGCGGGGCGGCGGGGCGGGGCGGGGCTCGCATCGCTCAGGATTGAAAGACCTGCAGAGAAGGGAAGCCTCCCTCATCACATCCTATGGCTGGAAGTGTTTCTTGTTCCAGCAACTGGAGTCCAGGGGAGCCCAACAACTCGGGCCAGGGTGAGGACTGTGTGATGATGCGGGGATCCTCCGGCCGGTGGAACGACGTCTTCTGCCGTGACTACCTGGATGCCTGGGTGTGTGAGCAGCTGGCCACGTGCGAGCTAGCTGGCCTCTTAGCCTCTCCGAGTCCAACAGGAACCACTCCAGGAAACGAACCCTGACAAACCTCTTCCCATCTGCTTCTAAATCTCCTCCTACATTCATCGTGGAAACAGCCTGGCCCCGAGGACACCCCTACCAAAGCCTGGGCCCCTCTCTGTGACTAAAGGCCTCTGTGCTTATGCCCCTACCCACATTAAAGCAGCTGGTGGATGCCAGCTCCTGCTGGATCCCCAGAAAGCCTCTATTGCTCTCAGCTAAGGTGAGCATCCTATTCCCTCTGCCCTCCCCTACCGCCATGCATGTGGGCAGCTGAGCAGGGCAGGGAGCTGATGAGAAGACAGATTTCTCAGGCTTCTTCTGCACACCCCACCTCCTCTCAATTTTTCCCCTTCCTCCAACACCAGAGAACAGTGTGTGGTCCCCCTGCCCCCCTCCCCCCGCCTCCAGGTCTGGGAGTGAGTCCTCCCATCAAACTTGCTTGCATCAATGAAATGGGATCATGGCTGCTCCCCACGACCCTCCTTGGAGGCTACACCAGGTGTGCTCCTGGCGCGGCAGGCATTGAAAGGACCCTGGCGAGCTGGGCTCTGAGAGGTCTTGCCCTTCTTTCTCATGCCCTCTGCCTTGCTAAAAACTGTTAGATCACATCCCTAAAACTAGCCACCAAGGTCTAGCCCCTTATTTGGCCACTTCCTCCTCCTGAGGCTGACTACCAAGGTTCAGCTATTAAAAGTATTGAAGTCCAGCAATCAAAAGCCCCCTTGGTTCACCTAGTTAACATGCCCACTCAAAATATACCAACTGCATCCTAGCCCTTTCTAACACAGCCCTTCCCTTTTCTGTTTAAAAAAAAAAAAAAAAAAAAAAAAAAAAAAAAAGATCACACCTGCAAGGTCACTGGCTGCTATTTTTCTGAGTCAGAAAGCAGACACTTTAACTTTTCTTTCCTCCTCCCCTCCCTGCTTAATAAAGGATCACTGGGTGGAAGCAGGTGTTTGGGTGTGGTTTGTGACTAACCCGGGGTCTGGGAGGGAACCCCCGCTGTGGAAGGGTGTTCCCCTTTAGGTATAAGCTGACAGTATCAGGGACCTGGTGCCCTCTTTGAGAATGCAGCATAACTGATAAGGAACTTACACTTGGTTATTTCTCTTTCTGCATCATTTTAACATGCTAGGTAGGGGTGGGAGTGACGCTCAGAAGCATGTGATCTCAGCCAGGTGGGTTGGTGCTTGCTTATAACCCAAGTAAGCTTGGACTCCACGGCTTTAGGCAAGCCTGGCCAAATCCATGAGAGCAGAGTAAAAGTAAGAGGAGGGTCAATCCCTGAATCTCCTGAGTCTACGTATGTAGTGGAAGGAAAAAACCAAGTGCCCAAAGCCAGCCTCTCGCTTCCACACTACCCTGTGGCACGTGCAGCACCACACACTTAAATAACATAAACACATTTTTTAAAAAAGATGTTTAAGGTGAAATGCAACTGAGGAAGACATCTCACGTACACCTCTGGCTCTACAGGCACACACAAGACAAATAAATATAATTTTTAAAGATAAAGTAAAGGGGCTGGAGCGATGGCTCAGCAGTTAAGAACTCACTGCTCTCCCTAAGGATGGGAGTTCTGACCGCAACACTCACACCAGACGGCTCTCCACCTGCAAGGGCACTAGGGGGTCTGATGCCCACTTCCGGCCTCCAGTCACCTGCATTCAAGTCCACAAGCCCACATACAAACAGACACATAAATAGAAAGTCTTTTTTTTTTTTAAATAATAATAATAGCCTGGGTGGTGGTGCACAACTTTAATCTCAGCACTAGGGAGGTAAGCAGACCTCGGTATGTTTGGGGCCAGCCTGGTCTACACAGTGAGTTCCAGGTCAGCCAGGACAACATAGTTGAGACTCTGCCGAAAATAGTAATGATGTTAGTAATATAATAATGAGCCACTAAGTTAAACACCTAACCTAAGGTAGAGTCATCAGGGTTAGGAATTCACCGTCATCCTTAAATATGGAGCAAGGCTGAAGCTGGCCTGGGCTGACAGCAATCTGTCGCAGAATAAAATTTTTAAATGTCAACCTTAAAACCCTCCAAGCTTCCAGATGATTCTGGGCCCTTCCCATTTTGAGAGGCTGGTGTGCCACTGTTCTCAGTGTGATCCCTGGAGCACGTGGCAGCTCTCCACAACGTACCAGAAACAAATTCTTAGGCATACCCCAAAACTCCAGAATCTGACCGTAGGAGTAAAACCTACAGTGTTTTGGTTCGTTTGGTTTTTGGTCGTTTTTAAGTACCTGAGTTTTAAAAAGTCCTCCAGGTGACTCTGATGCCCTGAAGTACCCGCTTCTCAAAATGAGACCCATGGACACCTCTGGGATGGGGCTGGGATGCAAACTCTCGTCCAGTAACTCTGCATGTTGGACAATGATGCTGACACTTATAATGATGCTGGTGTTGGTGCTGATGCTGACAGGAATGATGCTGGCATCACTGCTGATGCTGACAGGCCACAGGCCACTTTGAGCAGGAAAAGTCTAAAGTCTCCATGATTTAGGCACAGCCACGCCAGCTACTTTACTATCCAATTTTTTTTTCTTTTTTAAAGAGCAAAGGTGGATTAAGGAAAAGTGAGTTTCAAAGGACGAGTACCCCTGCCTGACACTTGTTTAACAAAGAGTCCGATCCTGTCAAAACTGGTCTCAAACTTGCTAGGTAGCAGAGGGTGGCCCTGAGCTTCTGATCCCACCCCACCCCCTCTCTATTCCTAGTGTTGTGATGGGCAATTGGACCACTATGCCCAGTTTCTGTGGTTGAAGGAATCAAACACAGGGCACTCTAACAACCAGGCTGCAGCACTGGCACTTTGCCAGGCCCTGGTCCTTCTTAACCTCATATCCCTGCCCTCCCCCTCCAGCCTGCAGGCTCCAACGATAATCCCACAGATGCCCTATGTCCCCAGTACACCCAAGCCTCTAACCTCATCTGAATGGCAGAAGCCAGCTCAGCCAACTGTCCACTTCTCCGCGCTTTACCTATGCCTGGCAAGCTTGCCTCCATACTCTCTCGTCCTGGGACATAGGGCCAGGATCAGGGTGTGGGCAGATCTGACACCCCTACACAAGACACAACACAGGCTTGGGAACGGGATCTGCTCATCCTTTATCTCCTATGGGGTCAGCGTCCCTCCAAGGCCCGATCTCGGGCAATAACAGCCTCTTCGAACTTGATCATGAGTGTGGTCCCCTTGTGCCAGTGTGCTGTAACCTTGGCGGGGAAGCCGCTGTGCGTGAGCACTGCCTCCACGATGCCCGCTGTGAAGCTGGCACAGTTGAGCGTGCTGTTCTCCTTGGGCACCGAGATGTACGTGTTGATGAGCGGCTCCCTCTCAATGATGTAGAAAGTGCGGGCATCATCATTGGCCTGCTCCAGCTTATCCGCCTCCTTGCCGAACAGAGCCTTCCACACCGGGCCCTTGACGAACAGCAGTGCACCCAGCACCTTGGTCTCGCGCCGGGCACCCTTTTCGCGGGCCACCAGGGCATCTAGGACCCGAGCGCCCACCTGGCGGCCCAAGGCAGCCAGTCGGGCCTGAAGTTCGGCCACGGAGAAGACACGACTCTGACAGTGCTGCACCAGCTCAGAGAAGAGAAGGGCAAAGGCGCTCAGGCTCACCTCGGTGCGCGGCCGCACCAGCGCACGCTCGAGCAGCGCGGACTTCCCGCGCGTGAATCGAGCCTCCATGCCGCAAGCCTGCGGGGAGAACAAAAGGCAGGGCGATGGATGAACGGATGAGGCTTAGCAGCAAGGACCAGAAGGAGAAGCAGGAGGGAACTCCGGGACACCCACACAACCCACCTGTCCCAGCGCCGAGTACTATAGCGCCAAACAGATGACAAGGAAAGCGGACACTCAAAGTGCTGGTACAACACACGCAATAAGGGTTGGCAAAAAAAAAAAAAAAAAAAAAAAAAGCACAAGTACTCGAGAACTTTACAATCTTGCCTGCCAGCGGAAGAGAGAAGAGGACTAGAGAAGACAGAGAGCTGGCTCAGCACTTCAGAGCATGTACTGCTCTCGCGGAGCACTTGAGATCAGTTCCCAGCACCCACTTGAGGTGGCTCACAACCGCGCGTAACTCCAGCACCAGCAGACATCAATGCTTCTGGCCTCTGCTGGCACTGCAAATCCCATGCATAAACCCACACCGAGGCACGCATGTGTATACGTAATTAAAAATAAAAACGGAAAAGAAATCTTGAAAGGGGACTAACAGGGAGCAATGGAAGCCACCCCAAAGTTGGAGACCCAAGAGATTTCTTGGGGATACGGCTCAGTCGGTACACCGCTCACCTAGCACGCATGAAATCCTGGGTTTGAGTCCCAGCACTGCACAAAGTCATGTACACTGGCACACGTCTGTAATCTCGGGACTCAGGAGGTGGAGGCCGAAGGAGAAGGATCACGAGGCCATCCTCTGCTACATGTGGAGTTTGAGACCAACTGTCTCAAAAAAAAAAAAAAATAGCCGGGCTTGATGGCGCACACCTTTAATCCCAGCACTCAGGAGGCAGAGGCAGGTAGATCTCTGTGAGTTCGAGGCCAGCCTGGTCTACAAAGCAAGTCCGGGACAGCCAAGGCCACACGGAGAAACCCTGTCTCGAAAACCCTCCAACAAAAAAAATAAAAAATAAAAATAAAAAGAGCTGGAAAGGTGGCTCAGCAGTTAAGATCATGTTTTGCTCTTAGAGGGAGATCGGGTTTAAATTCCAGCACCCACAAGGTGATTCACAACCATTTGTAACTAGTTCTAGGAGACCCTCTGCTGAGACACACGCATGATGCACGTACATATGTGCAAACAGAACAGCTGTCACATAAAATCAACCCTCAGACAATTAAAGTGCCTTCCTCAAGAACTACCAATGGCACTGGCAAGACGATGGCTCAGGGGGTAAAGACATTTGTCTGCTAACCCCAGTGTGATCCGAGAACCCAGAGAGCGAAAGGAGAAAACTCACTCTCAAAAGCTGTCCATGTATACTCATATATGCACACAAATGCCGGGCGGCGGTGGCGCACACCTTTAATCCCAGCACTCGGGAGGCAGAGGCAGGCGGATCCCTGTGAGTTCAAGGCCAGCCTGGTCTACAGAGTGAGTCCTGGACAGCCAAGGCTACACAGAGAGACCCTGTCTCGAATAACTAAAAAATAGAACAACAACCTAAAAAAAAAAATGCACACAAAAACACACTGGATAAATAAAAATGTAATTTTTAAAGCTGCTAGCACGTGGCAGTGGGATGGTTAAAACTGAAAGTCAAGAGAATATAGAGACGTCATGAAGCTGACTATGGAAGTGCCCAACACCTGTAGCCCCAGCCTGAGGCAATAGGATGGCAGAAAGAGGCCAGCCCAGGTTCCAGGACTGCTGAAGCCACAGTGAGACCCTTTTCATCACCAAGATTTAGAATCAGCCGGATTCACATGCCTTTAATCCCAGTACTCAGAGAGGCAGGGGCAGGCGGATCCTTGCGAGTTTGAGGCCAGTCTGGTCTACAGAGTTGAGTTCCAGGACAGCCAAGGCAACACAAGAGAAACCCTGTCTCAAAAAAAAAAAGATTTTATAATCACCATGAAAACACATCTCTGGAATTCCAGACAGGTTTAACTCAGGGAAGACCCACTCTGTATGTGGGCACCACCACCCTAAAGCTGAATCAAAAAAATAAAATTATCTGGTGCAACGCTGGGCACCAGCACTCCTCTCTTTCTGCTTTCTGACTAGATGCAATTCGACCAGCTGCCTCACTCTATTGCCACATCTTGTCGATGGTCAAATATAACAGACCTGTTCTTCTGGTTGCTTTTATCAGATATTTAACCACCGCAACGATGAGAAAAGCTCTAATACAGCCTGCCTTTAAAGCCGGGGGTGGGGGGGGGGGTCATGGGGGACGAGGGGGGGGGGAGGCGGGAGGTGAGGAATGGAGAGGGAACAGAGGACAGTCAGTGATGTTCTCCCTAGCTGGCGTCCAGCTCTGACTGCCCTAGAGATCCTCCTGCACAACCTCCTTCCGGAAAGCCAGGGGAAAAAGTAAATGACAGTAAGAGGCTGGGGTGACTCAAAGCCAAGTCAAGAGCGAGTGCAGAAAAACCCCAACCCTATATCCTCAGTGGGGAGGGGGGGGGGGTCGGAGAAAGGTGTCTGTCTATTTATCACTAAGGAATCCGTCTCCACAGTGACCCTTAACTCTAAGAGATATTCGTACTCCCACAAACTCTCTGGAAAGCTGCACCGATCTCGACCTCCCTGCAGCCGGGAGCCGCAACCGTGCAAGGAGACCAAAATGGAATCCGGAGACTGAGGGCCCTGATGCGTCTCCAGGTGAAGCCCTCGTCACTTCTGGAGGATGGCTTGGAGCCGACAGCCGGCCGCTACAAAGCACGACCCAAGGACTGGGTCTTGGGGGACTAGGATTGGACCTTCCCGCACCCCAGCTGGGCAGGGGACCGTGCAGAGAGAGCCACTCGGCTGCAGTAAGAAGCTAGGCTGGGCTGCTCAAGGTCCGGGACACCGGAACTCGCATCACCTCCCCCCTCCCCCCCCAGGAAAACCCAAAGCCGACTGACCCGGGAACGCTGCTCGAGATGCACAGAAAACAGACGAGGGCCGTGCACACCGGACTAGGTTCTCCGGTATAGAGAGGTCTCCACCGGAACTCGGCTGCCGTACGTTCAGCGGAACTTCCTGATGACGTTGTCAAAAAGGCCTCCTAGTGCGCAGGCGTGTATGGGTTAGATGGGGCGCGCACACGGAAGGCGGGGCGACGCTGTGACCCAAAGCGGACGCCAGGGGGCGCGCGTGCTCCACCTCAGCGACCCAGAGCTCCTCCCTGCAGTGGGCTAGGAGGTCTTGCTTTGTGGGAGCTGGCCTTTGAACTAGGGGGTGGCGCGCGCAAGTACTCTGTCCTAGGAGAATGTGCATGCCCCACGTTTTCTTATGTATATTCTTGAGGTGTGGGCTTGATGTATTTACCCGCAATTTGCCCCTATAAGTGATTTTTACCCGCGGATGAAGGAGGACACTTGATCTAAGGGGTGTTTTTCCATCTTCCATAGAAGGTGTAGATACCATACTTTAGTTAGTAGTAGTAACAGCAGCAACACTAATAGTCATTCTACCTACGGAGGCATCTGACCCCCTTGTATTTCCTTTGTGTGTCTGTGTGTCCATGTGCCCAACACTCTTGGGTGCAGAGGCCAGAGGCTCTGGACCTTATTTTTAAGACAGGGTCTAGTTACTGAACCTGAGGAAAGCATTTCTTTTAGCTGGCTAGCATCTCAGGGAATCCTCCTGTCTGTCCCACAAACACCCCATTGGCAGCAGCTCTGGGGTTAAGGGTGTAAACCAACACACCCAGTTTGTTGTTGTTGCTTTGTTTTGTTTTGTGGTGTGGGCACTCAGGATCAAACTCAGGTCTTTACACTTTTACTTTATCCGTACACATACACACACACACACACACACACACACACACACACACACACACACACACGAGCCCCTTAACTTTTTGTGCTGTTTATCCGTTGGTTGTTGGTTGTTTGAAACAGAGTCTTGCTATCTACACAAAGTCAACGTGACATGTGTGCCCAGCTCTTCCCGCCTTTAGCTGACTTTGATAAGAGGAGCTGCAAAAGGCAGAAAGAATGTAGGCCATTTTCTCCTAGAATGTATTCATTTCTCCAGGAGGCGTAAGTCAGCCGCACGTTTAACTGATCTGTTTCACCATCCTGGGAATGAAACCCAGGGCCTCACACATGTTGGCGAGTGAGTGCTACGCTCACCTGAACCAGGCCCCCAGCCCACAGTGTTCAAGTATAACCTCCCAGCTGCCTCATTGTAAAAGGCAGAAAGCAGTAAGCTAAACTGTTTTTCTTTGTCTGTGCTAGGGATGGAGCTCAGGGCCACGGGGTTGGACGGGTAAGCGTTGTATTGTTGAGCCGCGCCCACAACCCCAACCTGATTTTAATACTTAACTCTGTTCGTGAGTGCAGATACATTCAGAAACGTGCATGGAGCCAGGCATAGGGACACACCCCTTTAATAAATACCAGCTAGTGTAGTCCTAGGCTCGCAGACGAGAGCCCAGCATAACTGTCGTAGGGAGGCTTCACCCAGCAAGGTGACGGGAACCGGTGCTGAGACCCATAGCCAAATGTTAGGCAGAGCTCGAAGGATTCTGCCGAAGAGGTGACGGAAGGATTGCAGGGGTCGGGGAGCGTCAAGAACACCACGCGAGAACGGCCCACAGGATTAACTAACCTGGACCCAGAGCGACTCACAAAGAATGAAGTGACAGAGCCGGGCGTGGTGGCGCACGCCTTTAATCCCAGCACTCGGGAGGCAGAGGCAGGCGGATCGCTGTGAGTTCGAGGCCAGCCTGGACTACAAAAGCGAATCCAGGAACATGCCAAGGCTACACAGAGAGACCCTGTTCCGAAAAAGCAAAAAAAAAAAAAAAAAAAAAAAAAAGAAGTGACAGTCAGGGAGCCTCTGCGCGCTCAGACCTAGGTCCTCTGCCTATGTTGTGGTCGCGTAGTCTGGTGGTGTTCTTGTGGGACTCTTAACAGTGGGGGGTGGGGCCTGCCTCTGTCTCTTTGGCCTGCTTTTGGGACACTTTTTCTCCTGGGTTGCCTCATCCAGCATTAATACGAGAATGAGGGAATATGCCGAGCCTTACTGCAGCGTGATGCCATGTTCGGTTGACGTCTCTGGGAGGCCTGGCCTTTTCTGAAGAGAAACAGAGGCGTGGGTCTTGGGGAGAAGGGACGTGGAGGGAAAGCAGGAAGAGGGGAGAAGGGAGAGGAAGCGGCATTTGGGGTGTAATATATGAGAGAAGAGTTTTAAAAGAATTAGAAATGTAAACAACAGGGGCCTCTCTGGATAAAGAATTCAAAAAAAAAAATCTTTTTAATGAATAAATAAACACCGGCGTTCAGGAAGCAGAAGCAGGTGGACTCGTTGAGTTCAAGGCCAGCCTGGCCTACAGAGGGAGTTCCAGGCCTGCCGGGGCTACATAATGAGATCCTGTCTAAAGCGGAAGAGGAAGAAGCCACGTGCCTGTGGAGGTCAGAGGTCAACCTTTCGTGTTTAGACCAGGCTGGCATCAGACACAGGACCTGTCTCTGCCTCCTGAGTGCTGGAATTAAAGGCGTGCTCCTCCACCCCTGGATTTGGTTTTATCTTTGAAATAGAGTCTCTTTCTGAGACTTGGAGCTCCCTAACAGCTGACTATAGACCCCAGAGACCGGCCTCTCTTCTGGGGTTACAGTCCTGGCCTTTCACGTGGGTTCTGGGAATTGAAGCCAGGCCCTCATACTTAGGCAGAGTGGGTTATCCCCTGGCCCAAAATATAATTTTTTTTTCAATGTTTTCTTACATTTTGGGTCTAGAGAAATGGCACAGTGGTTAAGACCACTTTTGCTCCTGCAGAGGACCAAGGTTCAAGTCCCAGCACCGACATGATTGTTCATACAACCATTTCAGGAATTCACTGCTCTTTCCTGACCTCCACGGGCGTAACGCATACAATGCGGTACATACAGGCAGGCACACGTGCAGTCAAAACACCCATAAAATAAAATGAATAAATCTAATTTTTAAACTTTAGTCCGCCTGTTACCTGTTTGTATATTATGTGTGCACGTATATTTGCTTGTATATATGTGTGTGCCATGGTGTAAGTAGAGGTCAGAGGACAACTTCTGGTAATCAGGTCTCCCACTAGAGACAGAGCGCAGGTTGCCAGCTTTGGCAGCAAACACCTTTATCCGTGGAACCATCTTGCCAGACCCAAAATGCTATTTATTTTTAATTAGTATAACACCTTCCTGGTGAGAATTTCGCAACTAGACACACAAACCTAGACACACTTGAGAAGAGAGGCCTAGATTGAGAAAACGCGTCCACCAGATCGCCTATAGGTGTGGGAGGACGAAGCTCACTGCAGCAAGTGGTCCTGGGTTGTGTCAGCAAACGGGTTGAGCAAGCCAGCAAGTGGGAATCCTCCATGATTTCTGTTCTGTCCCTGGCTTTCTAAGATGATGAGTGGTGAGGTGAGCATGTAAGCCAAATACCCCCACTCCTCCCCAGGCTGCTTTTAGGCATGGTATTTTATCACAGGAATAGTAACCCTAATGAAGAAACAACCTATTATCAATTCATCACATAGAGGCTGTTTTTCAATCACTAAAAAAACTGGCATGATAGTATATACCTGTAATCCCAGCTACCCAGGACGCTGAGGCAGGAGGGTTGCTCAAGTCCAGACATGTGAGGCCAGCCTAAAGCAATATTACCAAGACTCTGCCTATAAATAAACAAATTTTAATACTGGATACTGATGGAGCATTTTTACTTCCCTTCCCCCTTTTTCCTTTTCCTTTTGCTTTGCCTCTTGTCTTTGTTATTGCTGTTCCTTCCTAGGGTTAAAACCCGAGTGTGGCCGGGCGGTGGTGGCGCACGCCTTTAATCCCAGCACTCGGGGAGGCAGAGGCAGGCGGATCGCTGGGAGTTCGAGGCCGGCGGATCGCTGGGAGTTCGAGGCCAGCCCGGTCTACAAAACAAGTCCAGGACAGCCAAGGCTACACAGAGAAACCCTGTCTCAAAAAAACAGAAAAAAACAAGTGTGTATTTTTGAGGTAGACACAGCTCAGCTCATACTGCCCATCCTTGAAGGACACAAAATCTGCCACTGCACAGTATGACTGGGGAATGTCATCATTGTCTCTCTTTCAAAAAGAGGCTAGCTGGGTGAGGTGCTACGTGCTTTTAATCCCCCGCAGGCAACAGGCAGAGAGGCAGGTGCAACTTGTGAGTCTGAGGCCAGCCTAGTCTACATAGCAAGCTCCAAACCAGCCAAGGCTGCATAGCAAGACCCTGTCTCTCTCTCTCTCTCTCTCTCTCTCTCTCTCTCTCTCTCTCTCTCTCTCTCTCTCACACACACACACACACACACACACACACACACACACACACACACACACCACTATGCCCCACCCCCAGGAAGAGAAAACCCTGGTCCAAGGACTGATGCCTGTAGTATGGGCATTTGGGAGGCTGAAGCAGATTGCCCTTTGAGGTCAACGCCAGCCAAGTAACTAGAGTTAGACCCTGTCTCAGAATAACCAATGAGAGAAGAAAAAAAAAAAAAGGGTTCGGCTCCACGGATAAGATGGCTTGTGTCCCGTGCACAAAGCCCTGGATTTGTCAGGGAGCTGAGAACTGACCTCAGAGTCCTCTGGAAGACCAGCAAGTGCTCCCAACTGCTGAGCCATCTCTCCAGCCCCAGCATGCTATATTTCCGTGCCATTCATCATGATGAGCTCGTTTTCTATTAATAGGCAATGGCAGATATACACTGAAGCTGAGGTGAAAAAAATAACCCCCACTTGCTATTTCTTTGGGGGGGGTGGTGGTGGTGAGAGACTCTTTCTACAAAGCCCTGGCTGGACTAGAACTCTAGATGCCAAACTGGCCTTGAACTCAAAGCTATCCACCTGCTTCTGCTTTCTGAGTGTTGAAATTAAAGACATGTTCTAGCATGTCTGGCCTAAGGTAATTCCCCCATTTTTTACCTTCACCAGCAGGGGCAATATAGAGTCTTTCCTCGGGTGCCTTTGATGTCTTTCTATTAGAACTGGCCATGGGGACAAGGAGACTTGTGTGAGTCTGGGACTTTACTCCATGCCCCCTCTAGGCTCTGGCTTATGTGTATTTGTCTGCCCCTCCATGCCTCCAGGGCTTCTGTGATTTGGATTACAGATGGTGGAAGGAGACACATGATGCTCAGGCACTGTCAGAGTGTGCTTAGCTACACATATGCCCTCATGGGCACAGAGACACTTATGAGTACACACACACACAGAGGCTCATATATAGCCAGAGTTCGGGGACAGTTAGGGACGCATTACACTTCTTGGGCGACATGCTCACAGAGGCACACTTATGTGCATCCTGGAGCATAAAGGCTCTGTCATCCCCTGGGGACATGTTCATGTACATTCAGAAACCTACTCTGAGGCATTCGTTCTTTTAGTGGTGTTTTGGATTAGCTTGCCTTATGATATATTCATACAGGTTAACTATTCCCTCAACTCCCTGCTCCTCCATATAACCGACCTCCAGCCCCACTTAGATCCTACCATCCCAGTATCTTCCCTTCTACTTCCTTACTGCACGTGTTCTAGTAACTTCCCCACCCCTCTCCTCTGAGGCCTCTCTTTCCTCAACCCCTCTCATGGGCTCTTTCCATCTCTATGGCTTCTATATGCACCCACTCCCATATAAACACACACACACACACACACACACACACACACACACACACACATATATATATATATATATATATATATATACACACACACACACACATATACATAGACCTCACATATTAAAGACAGTATACAGTCTTTGTCTTTCTCATTCTGGCTTATTTCACTTAATACAATGATTGCCAGTTCAATCCATCTTCCTACAGATTTCATTATTTCATTTTCTTTGGTGCTGAATAAATTCCATCATGTCTATATGCACCCTTTTTTTCATGACTCATTCACCAGTTGATGGCCATCTAGGCTGTTTTCATTTCCTGGCTGTTGTGAATAGAGCATCAATAGCTCTATTCTATCATCCTTGCGTGTGTGAGCAAATGTCTCTTTAGTAGGATACAGAGATCCTCGGGTCTTTTATTTTTATTTTAGTATGTGAGTGCATGTGCCTTGGTATGCATGTGAGGCACAGAGGTGGTCCTTTTCTCTCACTGTGTAAATCCCAGGGGTAAAACTCAGGTGCCTTTTGCCTACTGTACCATCTCACTACCCGACCCCAACCGCTTTTGTAGCCAGAGCTGGCCTTGGATTCATGATTCTCCTACCTCAGCCTCCCAGATGATGGAATTAGAGCCCAGCTGCATTGTGCCTGTCTTTACAGCATTGAGTGTTTTGTTCCATCCCCAGATCCAAGCCCTACATCCGGTCTCCCACCAGGTCCCAAAGTTGCGTCCCACAGGCATCACAATAACAGCTCTAGAACCAAGTCATTTCCCTTGGCATTTATCTTCATGAATCATAAAATACAAGTGCAGAAAATGATGGCTGCATTTGTGCACATGCTCTGAACACATAAGGTGGCATAGCCAAGCACACTAGGAATGACCCGTGCCATGATACATCCCCAGGGTGTCCAGTACCCACCACTGCAGTGACACACACACAAAGTAGCCAGGCACACGAGTACATGCTCAAGCTAATGGGGAGGCACATCCCATATCTCACCTACACCCACACTCACAATGACATATTTTGGGGGCTTCGCGGGAACAGCTACCCACCAGGACATGCCTATGCTCATATATGTCAGGCCATACACCTATGTGGCTCATAAAGAGTAACGCCTGCTGTGACTTCCACGTTCTCCTTGAATACATGGAAACTCCATGTGCCACAAAAGGCTCATTTGCATACACACCTCTTCAGCACTCATTGCCTTGGATGGATAATTTTTTTCTATGGCAGGTTCACACTCTAGCTAGGGTACGCCCGTTTGTCATCTTCACTAGCAGGTGAAATCCTGGGGGCTCCCAAGTGGTGTCCTCTTATTTACTGGGTTCTGTCAGAGAGGAGAGAGACTTGAAGTCAAGCAGACCAGCACTAGATCTGGGACTCCACCCCAGACCACCATACTGCCCCTGGCTTACGAGCTTGCGTCTTCTTCTCTAGTGCCTCAAGGGTTTTCTTGATCTGGGTTATATCTGGTGGGAGGAGAGGACACAGGTAAATCTGGGATGGGGCCACAGACAAAGTCCTGACACCGTTAGCCGTTTCCGGTTTGAGGGAAGCTGATTCCTTGTAGCTGAGGTTCACGGTAACGGAGTGGTGTGTGTGCAAGACGCGTGTGTGGGTTCCGATGGGGGGAAGCTGGCTGAGGCTTGTTCTGCGACCCAGTCACGCAGAGCAGAGATGGATGTGGCCGCGTGCCCTTACATTCTCAGTCGGGGTGGGAGGTGGCGCCTAAATTCCCACTCCTCTATTGGGGCGAGGGTGGGGGTGGGGCGGGGAAACGAAGCTCTCTGTTCTCCATCTCTCCGCTCTGCTCCAACACCCCAGGCTTGAGAAAGCGCAGAGCAGCAGGCTCTTAGCTAAAATGAAACCCCAGGAGACTGCGTCTCTTCCAGCGGGGGGGGGGGGGGGGGGGTTGGGAGGTGTGGGGGTAGGGAGCTCCAGACTTAAGAGAAATCCGAATAGCCAAGCTCAGTTAGTCAAAATAAAAACAGCCTAGAGTCAGAGAGCTAGGTTTTAATTTACTAAACGAACACTCTACCCAAAGTTAAAGATAAGAGAAAGACAGGGTCAGGGAGCTAGAACAAAAGAAAGAGGGTGCACTTCCCACTCTGAGATCCCTGGGTTTTAAGCAGGAGGCTTACCCAGGGACACCTCCTCCGGGAAGCCCCCAGGATCATCCAGGGCAGCTTTGATTCGTGTTTCTTCAAAGTCTTTGCTGTTTGCTTTGAAATGTGTCTCTGAAGGGAACTAGCCTTTTGACACCTTTTGGGGGGCGGGAGGGCAGGGGGCGCGCCGCTAGCAGCGGAAGAGACTCCTCCCATGGCCAGCTCAGATCAGGAGCTAGCTTACCCAGAGTGGGTGTCTCACCTCAACCTGCAGATGAAAACCCACAGGGGTGTGTGTGTGTGTGTGTGTGTGTGTGTGTGTGTGTGTGTGTGTGTGTGTTCATATGTGTTTGCACTTGTGTAGGCAAATATGTGAGGAGGTCAAAGGTTGACGTCAGGCAACTGTTTTCCTTTAAGGCCACCTCTCACTGAGCCTGAGGTGTCACCCATTTGGCTAAATTGGGTGACCAGGAAGGCACATGTGGCAGCCTGTCCCTACCACCACCACCCTTCCCAGCAGCTGGGGCTACACACCTGTGCCACCATGCCCAGCTTTTGTGGGAGTCCTGGAGACTTAAACTCAGGTCTTCCTGTCGTACTTTCCTGACTGAGCCACCACCACAGCCCCCCTCCTCTCGCTCAGGGGAGACTTCTATCGCCCCACTTCCAGACCCAGAGAACAGGGCCCCAGCTATCTCCTCCCTGAGTAGCCAGCAACCCTATTTGTTCTGAACATCCAAACAAATTCATCCAAAAGGGGCCTGTCTGCAAGGGGTACCTTCGGGCACCGTCTTCAGTTTGTTGTTTCCGTTCAGGACGTTGTTCGAGACCACAGCAATGCTGCTCTTGACCTCCTGCATAACCTTCTGAAGATCCTTCCAATAATGCGTTTGCTGATCCTGGCATTTCAGCACCGTGCTTGAAACTAAGGGTATAGAGTTTGAGGTTGCTCAGGCGGCCACTTCTCTCCTGTTTCCCCACCAGCACCTGGGTGGCCTCCTCTAAGACTCCCACTCACCGTTCGAAAGCGCCTGGTTCAAGCTCCACAGCTCCCTGGACATTTCGGAATCTGTTTGGGAAAGGGTAAGAATGCTTTAAATCTTAGTCTTGCTGGAAACGGAGTTGAGGGGAGGGGAGAGGGGTCGGTGGGAATTCTGCAATCCCATCATCACCCCGGCTCCCAGGATCACTTACTTTTCACCAGGACCAAAGCGGAGAGGACGATGCAGGATGAAAAGATGAGAGCAAGGAGAACATACAAGACCATAATGGTTCTGTGCAGCCAGGGGGGGACTTGGGCTGTGTCCTGGGACGGCTTGAACGCGGCTGGGACAGAGACACAGGACACGTGAGCTCCACAGCCCAACCCCACCAGCCAGGCCATCAGCACTGTCACACCCATCAGCTGCATCAAGAACCACCAAGGACACGCTCAGCCAGTCAGCATCAGGACCACCAACTTGTATTCCTCACATTGGGACTATCACATCCCTCTCGGCGAATTCTGCCCCCCTAAGATGAAAGGCACAGCCAATAGCACTGCCAGAAGCATTTTCAAAAGCCCTGCCTCCGTCCTCTCAGCCTCAAAGCTCGCCAGAGTACCATAACGGCGGTGTGTGTGTGAGAGAAAGGGACAGAGACAAAGAGAGAAATCAGGCAGGCAGGTAGGCAGGCATGCATGGATGGATGCAAAAACCAGAAGCACAGAGTATCCACCTATTCTTTGAGGCAGGGACTCTCCTGTTTATTCACCTAGGCTGGAAAGTAGCGTGTCCCAGTAACCCTCTTGTCTCTGGCCCCTCGGTTCTGGGGTTATAGGCATGCGTAGGATGCCTAGTTTGTTCTGTGTGTACTGGAGTCTGAACTCTGGCTCTCTTGCTTGTGCAGCATCGCTTTTAACCACTGAGTCACCCACCTCTCCAGTCCCACAATCTAGTTGGTTGGTTAGTTAGTTAGTTAGTTCGTTAGTTAGTTAGTTAGTGTTTCCAGTATCCCAAGCTAGCCTCCAACTCTCTTATATAACTAAAGATGACTTGACTTTCCACTTTGACCTCCCAAATGCTAGGATAATACGTGTGCACCCACACCCAGTTTACACAGAGCCGGGCACTGAACGCAGGGCTCTGTGCATGCTGGGCAAGCTCTCTACCAACTGAGCCACAACCACGGGCTGCATCACCATCTTGAGCGCCACCAAGACCACACTCCCCAGGACTCCGCCCCCTCCACCTCCTCCTTCAGGTTGGGGTGGGGGCGGGCGAGCAGGTGGTCAGCTCACCTGGTTTTGTGCGCGCTGGTTGACTGTGTTTGAGCTGGTCCTTGTCCCTGAAGGTCAAGGTTATGTTCTCATAGTCAGGATTGGGGCCACCTGGTGTGATTTGGTGAGAGAAGGATGCTGAGACTCATCCCGGGTACCACAGCTCTCAGTCCAGGGGACGGTTATGTAGTGCCCGGCGTTTGTAGAGCCCTTCGAAGGAAGGATCTCTTCCGTCCCTGACTGCTCCCACCTCAAGCCAAACTTCTTCATTTCCCCCTTTCCCACCCCATGTTCTGACCTTCATTATGGACTGGCTTCCTCCGGTTCTTATCCTGGGAGGCCGACGCCTGCATCCTGCTTGGTTGATTCACGTAGATTTACCACAGCCTCGAGCCCCTGCACTTCCCAAGTGTCTACACATCCCCCACCTACCGGAAGGTGTCATGACAGATTGGGAAATGTGGGGCGGATGGGGAGGGAAGAAAGGGTTCACCTCCTCCTTCCAGGGATCCATTCCACTTCTCCTGCCCTGTGGGCATCTTCCACTTCCACGTCAAGAGAGAGTCTTCAGAGAGACAGACCTTTCATCGGTGGCCAGGAAGCAACACCAGCCATGGGGTCAGAAGAGAGATTTTTAAGGAAGCCAGAGGGTCTGGGCCGAAGACAGACAGATGAAACAGACAGATGGAATGTGCCTGACTTAATCTGCCTGACATTTTTTATGTATAGGGTGAGAGGCAGAGGAGAACGTTGGCTGTCACTTCTCAGGCACTGTCCACTTGGGGTTTTTTTTTTTTTTTGGTTTTGGTTTTTGTGGTTTTTCGAGACAGAGTTTCTCTGGTGTAGCCTTGGCTGTCCTGCAGTTCACTCTGTAGACCAGGCTGTGCTCGAACTCAGAGGTCCACCTGCCTCTGCTGAGATTAAAGGAGTGTGCCACCACAGCCCGGTGGTGTGGGCTTGTTTTTTTTAAGGCAGCATCTCTCACTAGCTTGGAGGTCACCAAGTAGGCTAGACTGGCTGCCCAGCAAGCACTGATAATCCGCTTCTTTCCACTTCCTCATCTGGTATTACAATTGTGCCCCATACGCCCAGATTTTCATCAATGTTTTCTGTCTACACACACACACACACACACACACACACACACACACACTATATCAACTCAAGAGTTTGACTTTTAGAACAACAGCTAAGTTTCCCTGCCGCCAACACCTTCCCTCTCCAGCCTCACTCCACAGTTCACCCCTGCCCTACCCAAGTTCTACTTTTCATAAAAGGACCACATGTTAACCGATTGCATCACCGGAGCCAAGGTGGAACTTTCTGAGGCACCACAGAGAGCAAAACGGATGTTAGGCAAGGAGGAAAAAAAAACCACTGTGACTACACAGCTGCATCTGATGCTGACTGAGGTCAGACCCATATCCTTAACACTTGCCCTGATGGGGACCTAATGCTATTCTCCCCTCCACGTGTACACAACAGAAGAAAAGAGGCACTCCCTCCAACTGTCTGCTCCCCTACCTGGCTCACACATTATGCGCACACATGCTCATTCAAACCTCCAGATACCTCCAGTCACAGCTCAGCTCATAGATGTGAGCCGAAGATCCATTCACATTCTTTTGTAAATAGGATGCCCATATGAATATTCACATATAGTTGCATGTTTAGCATATCTATACTCTATGTGATGTCTGAAACTATTTAAGGCTTTCTTTATTTAAAGAATTACTGGAAGTAGCACCCTCCCTGACCTCAAATTATATGACAGAGTTATACTAATAAAAACAGCATGGTATTAGCACAAAATAGACATGCTGTTGATCAATAGGGGCCTTGATTGAAGGCCCAGACATAAATTCACATATCTATGGGTACCTGATTTTGGGGGAAAAAATGTTATTGTTATGCCAAAGGAAGGTAGCAACAAAAGGTCTCCTGACAACATTCCGCAGGACCCAGAGAGCAGTTTCTTGTTCAGCCATCATCGGAGAAGCATCTTCTTGCAGTAGATGGGGAGCTAACAAAAAGACCCAAACTGGACAGTGTGCAGAGTCTTAAATCGAATGTGTTCATCAAACCGGTCCCCCTCAGGGCTCAGGCAGCTGTGCAGAATAGGAGAGGAAAGATTGTTAAGAGCTGGAAAGGATGGATGACAACAAGGGAACCGTGTCTTCCAAACAAAACAGGACTCACATACATACGGACTCACAGAGACTGTAGCAGCAGCACGCACAGAATATGTGCAGGTCCAAATCAGATGGAATGTCAGCACAAAAAAAAGGGGTGGGGGAAGTAGACATGGGCTTCCACCCCTAGCCGCTTGACAAGTATATACACTTGACAACTGCTTGCAAAGGAAAAAAAAATTCATTTTCTCAAATGGAGCCTCACTGGTTTAATGAACCAGAAAGAACTCAGTGGTGTTTTTTGTAAAACTTTTGTTTCATATTTTAACTTATCGGCCTTTCGCTTGTACTTTAGGGCTCCCAGTGTTGTGGCTTTATGGATTTGGGGTTCGTGTTTTGGGACGTGTGTGTGCGTGCATGTGTGTGTGTGTGTGTGTGTGTGTTTCTTGTGCTTTTTCTTTCTTTTTTTTATTATCATGGGTTTGGTTTTTATGTTGTTGTTGTTGTTGTTGTTGCTTTCTGTTTGTTGTTTGCCTATTTGTTTTCTAAAAAGAGGGAAAGATGTGCCGTTGGATGGGTGGGGAGGTGGGAAGGGGAAGCCCTGATCAGAGTATATCACATGAAAATAACTTTCAACCCCAGGATGGCAGGAAGTACCAGGACAACACCTTAGTCCCGAGCCCAGCCCTGGCCTGTGCAACGGGAAGTGAATAAGTAGGCGATGGGGAGATGGGAGAGAAAGAAGCAAAAAAACAGGTGGCAGAGAAATGGAAGTCTAAGTAAGAGTATCCCAGCAGTTTGTGCACTACAGATTGAGGCAGAACCGGAGATGAGAAGGCGGATGCTGTTCCCGCTCCTTGGGAAGTGGCAACTCGCACTGTCCATCAGCAGAGCCAGTAGCAAAGCCAAGTGCTAGTGGGTCTGTGTGTGTCTTCTTCCTTTGAGAAAACCAATCACTGCGTGAGTCGCTATGACTGCCGGAGCTGCATGCTAGCCCAGGAAGAAGAGCAGTGCCCGCAGAATGGAGACCCACAACTAACTGGACACGCCCTGCTGTGTTTACTTTCTCGTCCGTCATTGGCCTATCTGCTGATCTCTCTAGTTGGTTGTGGTAAGGGTTCAACCAGGAGGCTGGAAAACTCCATGCTGAATTACAGTTTTACTGTTTTCTGTCTAACTTTGGCCAGGGATTTATTTCCTTTGGAATCGTTGGGTTGAACAAACATTTGAAGACACCCAGAGGCCCCGCCCACTGCCACACAGAGCAGGCAGGAGAAAGACACCCAGAGGTCCCACCACTACAGTGTGTTAAGTATGGAGTGCAGAGATGGGAGATAAAGTAGTGGAATGGTTTTGAGCACTGCGAAGAGAGGCAGCTCTAGAGACTCCAGGGTAGAGAGGGACACACTGATGTGAGTAGCCTGTGTGCGATGCCACCTGAGGCCATAATGAAGCCCTGGCCCATGCTGCCATTGAGGGTCATGTCTGGGTCTGGGTCCCTGCAGCAGCAAGGGCGCCTATTACTATCAAATGCTATGCGCATCTTCCTGATCTGGGCTGCCGCGTAGGACCATGCTGATGTCCAAGGGCTGTGCAGCACTCAACAGAGCTGGTCTCACCCCTCGCCAGCTGCAGCACTCCAGAGAACAGCCCCGCACTTCGCCTGGGCAGCACAGGAGAGCTGGCCCTGGTGGCAGAGATGATGGTGAGCGAATTCCCCCAGGGCATGCTGAAGCTTTGGGTGAGCTGGCTGGGGGCAATGCTGAAGAGCCTGGCTCTGGTGGCGAGGGTGCGAGAGAGCTGGCGGGCTGACCAAGCCAGCTACCGCCCAGGCCGCACTCTTGCTTCAGTCCGGTTACCCTGGTTACCAGTTCACAAGGCCTGACAAAGTAGTGCATGCTCTTAATCACTGATCCATCATTCCCCGGCCCTCTGTTGTTTTTTTACATTTAAATTTATTCTATTTTGTGTGCATGTGTGTGTATACACACGTATGTAAGCACATGTACCATGATGTACCTGTGGAAGGTCAGAGGACAACCTGTGGGAATCTGTCCTCTCCCTCTACCATGTGAGCGTCTGGTTTGGCAGCAGGGGTTTGTACCTGAACCCACTGAGTCATCTTAACAGTCCATAAGTCTCTCTCTCTCTCTCTCTCTGTCTCTCTCTCTCTCTCTCTGTGTCTCTCTCTCTGTCTCTCTCTCTCTCTGTCTCTGTCTCTCTCTCTCTGTCTCTCTCTCTCTCTCTGTCTCTGTCTCTGTCTCTCTGTCTCTCTCTTTCTCTCTCTCTCTCTCTCTCTCTCTCTCTCTCTCTCTCTGTGTGTGTGTGTGTGTGTGTGTCTCTCTCTTTCTGTCTCTTTCTCTCTCTCTCTCCTGTTTTGTGTTTGAAGACAGGGTTTCTCTGCATAGCCCTGACTGTTCTGGACCTGACACTGAGAACCAGGCTGACCTCAAACTCAGAAATTTACCTACATCTGCTTCCCAAATGCTGGGATTAAAAGCGTGTGCCTCAGATGGGCATAGTGACACACACCTGTAATCCCAGCACTTGGGAGGCAAAGGCAGGTGGGTCTCTGTGAGTTCGAGGCCAGCCTGGTCTACAAGGCAAGTCTAGGACAGCTAAGGCTACACAGACAAACCCTGTCTCAAAAAACACAAACAAACAAAAAGTGTGTGCCTCTACCCAGCTTATCTTTTATTGTTTTTTAGTTATGTATAGGAATGTGTGTGTCTAACCGTGAGTATTTGCACATGAATACAGGTTTGTGTACAAGTCAGAGGTGTCAAATCTCTTGTAGCCAGAGATACAGATGGTCATGAGCCACCTTGTTGTGTCAACTTGGCACAAGCTAGAGTCAGAGGAAGGAGCCTCAGCTGAGGAAATGCCTCCACAAGATCCAGCCATAAGACATTTTCTCAATTAGTGATCAAAGGCAGAGGGCCCAGTCCACTGTGGGTGGTGCCATCCCTGGGCTAGTGGTCCTGGGTTCTATAAGGAAGCCGACTGAGTAGCTACAGGAAGTAAGCCACTAAGCAGCACCCCTCCATGGCCCCTTTATCAGCCTCCAACTTCCTGTCTTGTTTGAGTTCCTGCCTTCCTGCAATACGGGAATGTAAGCCAAACAAACCCTTTCCTCTCCAACTTGTTCTTTCGTCATGGTAACCCTAAGACACACTTCATTTGGGTGTTCAGAAATTAACTTGGTCCTTTGGAAGAACAGCAAGTGCTCTTAACCTCCGAGCTACAGGCCCCATTGCTGTTGTTCGTGTGTGTGTGTGTGTGTGTGTGTGTGTGTGTGTGTGTGTGTGTGTGTGTTTTGTAGATGTGTGTATGTTGTAGATGTGTGTTGTTTATGTGTATGTGGTGTGTGTGTGTGTGTGGTGTGTGTGTGTGTGTGGTGTGTATATTGTGTGTGTGGTGGTGGTGGGGGTGGGCACACGACTTAGAGGTGGCTGTCAGCTGCCCAGCATAGGCACTGGGAAGCCGACTTAGGTCCTCCTCAGGAGCAGCAAGTGTTCTTAATTCTCTGAACTCTCTCTCTCCAGCTCCCACTTTCTCCCTTTTATTCAGTCAGGACCTCAACAGTGAAATGGCACCAACCACATTCAGGACCTTCTTACCTCAACTAACCCAATTTACCAACTCACTCCTAGGCATGCCCAGACGTGTGTCTTCTAGGCAGTTCTAGAACCGGTCAAGTTGACCATCGAGATTAGTTTATTAATTAAACAAACATCTTCGTTGCATTTACTCTTTGTTTGTTTAAGACAGCTTGCAGGAGTCAGATCTCACCTTCAGCCATGTAGCCTCCAGGAATCCAACTCAGATCCTCCACCTTGGCAGCAAGCATCCTTCCCCACCGAGCCATCTCACTGGCCCTCATTCGACAGACATTTACTAGCACCCAGGATATGCTTTATTCTAAGCTCAAGATACAAGGAAAAGGATATCCTCTGCCCTGGGCTTTTGTATTGTAGTATTCACGGGGGTGTAAGTGCCCTGGGTGCCTTTGATTTAAAATAGGTATTTGACCCTGCATCCACAAAGGTGAAAATGGACTTGAGTGCTAAGGATCCCTGGTCCTGTGAAGGTCCTGTCTCATCTATGACGTGAGCATTAAGGCCAGCCTGGGCTACATGAGACTCTATCCAAAAGGTGGGGTAGGAAGAAGGGAAATAAAAAAAGAACAGAGAGTGTGATAGATCGGAAGTAAACGCTTCAATGCCGAGTAGGAATTCCCATATGCCCCCTTCTCCACTAAGGAAGTCACCCAAGGCCCATGTCCAATTCATCATGCATCTTTATTATCACCATCAGCAGCGACATGACCGTCATCTCATTCTTAGAACTGCCCCAACCCCGCTCTCTCCCCATCCCTCTTCTCCAGCACATGGCAGGCAAGCTCAGCTCTCAAGACCTCGGGGCACCAACCCACAGGGCACAGCAACGGGCCGCTGTCCAGTCTATGCCCGCACACTGGCAGTGACATGTTTTTCCCTCGCGAACGTCCCATGAGCCACAGGCAGAGCCGCAGGAACAGCCCGTAACTGCTTCGCCTGCAAGGAGAGAAGCCCCCACAGGAGCTGGAAGACTGCAGTCGTAGGAGGTAGAGATGGGGTAAGGGGTGGAGGCTGTTACCCTGGAAACAGAGTGCAAGATGTCTAAATGGGGCACTGATGGAGACCTGGGCCTGGACTGGGAGGTGAGAAGACTAGAAGTCTGGGACAGAGCCCTAAGGACGTAGATATTGATGCCTCAGACAAGGAAGCCAGAGGAATCTCAGGGGACTTCCATAAAGTCTAAACAACAGTTAGGACTCACCTTCCCGGCAGGAGGCCAAGTCCCCTCTGGAGGAGACTGTCCGGCATTGTATGCCAATGTTCATTAATGCTTCTGACACTGCAGAAAGGAAGATGGAAGGGATTATACAACTGCATCCTTGAGCAGGGAGATCTTTGAGTTTGACACTAACAATGGGTTCAACTTCCTCCCAGCAGGACTCGGTGGCTAAAGAGCTTGACTTGAAAGTGCGGGGAGCCCCAGGACCCACCTAAAAACCAGGCATGCGTGGTGTTGGTGGGGGGGACACCTATCCAGGAGACAGACTGACATGGGGTCCCCAGAACAAGATGGCTAGCTACACAATCACAAACGCACAAGCCCTGGCTTCAACTAACAGACTCCACCTCAACAACAAAAAAAGTAGAGAGTGGAACAGTGGCACTACATCACCTTCAGGCCTATACATGACTATACACACACGCACACGCACACACGCACACGCACACACACATGCACCTTCATACATGTGCACCACATATATAAACACATATACACAGACACGTACAGGAAACATGTTACAATAAAAATATTTTGCCCTTAGAGAAGCGAGCATGGTGGCTCACACCTGTACTCCAAACACTCAGGAGGCTGAGGCAAGAGGATTGGGGACTAGGCGCCTCCCTGGGCCACAAAGTGAGGCCTTTTGGAGTGAAGGGAGATTTGGGGTGATGGTTGGAAAAAGTTAAGCTGTGGGCTGGAGCCATGGCTCAAGGTAGGACAGAGCGAGGTTGGGCTGGAACTTGTAGACAGGGTGAGTTTGAGGCTGGAGGTTAGCCTTGCAGCTGGGTGGGTCTGTTCCCCGTTAGACATGAGATAAGCCTTTGAGGCCTCCAGCAAGAGGGAGTGGAGGGCTTCTCACATAGGGAGCTGAAGCCTTGCTTGATCTTCTTGTCGATGGCTTCATCCACGGAACACTGTGACAAGCTGGAACCCATCAGCCCCAGGACAGGGAAGAGGATGAAGAGGAGAAGTGAGAGGTTCTTCATCCTGTAGGTACTGCAAGAGATAGCCAAGAGCCCCACCTTAGACCAGTCAGACCACAATGTCCTTCTGCCCCTGTGGAGTACTGGGATGGCCATTCAGTGGTCCAGGGTCCCCCCACATGGGAGCTCCGACTGGCAGAGGGCTGTTACTTACCGTGGGCAGCAGACTCCCAAGACGCAACTCAGTTGTGGACAGGAGCTCCCGGCCCACAGCCCCTTCTTGTTAACCTCTGGATGGGGCCCAGCCTGCCTTGGGTAATAAGTCCCTTGGCCCTTTGCCCTCCATTGCCACATCTGGGGCCAAGAGAGGCAAACGCTACAGGCCCCAAGTGAAGGGGCATCCACCTCCTGCCCAGCCCTTCCTGCTTTAGCTCCTGTTCAGGAGGTGATGTGGAGACAACACCAGGGACCATGGTGGCAAAGGCAGGAGTCAAGACTTCACTTTCAGGGCTGGAGATGCAAACTGAGACACCGTCTTTGTTTGGTGGGGATATACAATGGAGTCGAGCCGCCCTACTGCCTAAAATCCAGGCAAGTGCTCAATTGCCGAGTCACATCTCCAGACCCTCACTAGGGAATTATAAATAGACTCCCTATCTCTGAACCATGTCCCCAGCCCCTCACTGGCAGACTGTAGGCAGGTATTTTACATCCGAGCTCCACCTCCACACCCTCAGTGGTATATCCTACACAGATAGTCTACCACAGAGCTACAGCCCCAGCCCCTCACTGGAGGAGGCTAAGCAAGAGCTCCTACCACTGAACCAGCCCCCCCCCATCCTTTCCTGGGAGGTCTCACCCGTCACCTGAAGCACCTTACTGGGGGATTCTAGGCAAGAGCTCTGCTTTCTGGTGCAAGGAGCAAGGGGCCTGTCACTCTGGGTCCTTTGGAAATCTCTCTTTCTCAAACATAATTTACATGATAAATACTGGGTGGTCATAGTTCCAGCCCACATACAGAATATTTATGTGTATAAATGACGCAATGGAACCCGGTCTCTGCCTTTAAAAATAGTATTTAGTTGTTATTGCATGTGCATGACATGTGTGGTTGTAGATGTGTGCCTGGCACAGTGCGCATGTGCAGGTCAGAGGGCAACTGGAGGTTATTGTTTTTAAAATTATCTGTACTGCCTACAGGCCCGGCTAGCGATCAATTAAGACACAGACACTTGTTATATTTTAAAATAGCCTTAGTTAACCTGGGGCAGGGCAGATATCAATCCTCTAAACTACCTCCCATAGTGGGGCAGGTATGGGATCCCTGCCTCAATCCCATGCAATCTGCTTCTAATAACTTCTATCAAGCTACCTCCCATCCACAATCCCAAATACTTGTTAATGTTTTTTATCTGGGCCAGATTTTTTATCCATGTCAGCAATGTTTGTCTCCTAGCCCCGCACCTATCTTTTTTGCCCTGTCCAGGTGGGATGGCTTTTTATTAAGCAAAAGGTAAATTACAGAGACAGTAAGCAGTAATTAACATCAAAATATATCAGACCATCCCCCAACAGGAAGTGGCTATGCGTAGCGTATTCTAGGTCTAGGGATTGAAATCAGGCTAGCAAGCAGTTAGTTGCACTGCCTCTATCTGTCTTTTTTTTTTTTTCTTCCCCGGAGATAGGGTTTCTTTGTATATCCTTGACTGTCCAGGACTCACTTTGTAGACTAGGCTGGCCTCGAACTCACAGTAATCCGCCTGCCTCTGCCTCTGCCTCTGCCTCTGCCTCTGCCTCTGCCTCTGCCTCTGCCTCTGCCTCAAGTGCTGGGATTAAAGGTGTGTGCCACCACCGCCCGGCCTCTCTGCCTTTTAATTAGATAGTGGCTGATACAAAATTGAGAGCAACAGAGGAAATTATAAGTTGGATAGATGAAAAGACTCTAATATTCTTATTTAGACCCAAGCTCTTACGTAGCCCAAGCAAGCTTGACCTGCGTAGCCAAGGGTGGCCTTGAACTCATGACCCTCCTGCCCCTCCCTCCCGGATGCTGGGATGGCAGGCATGCTCCACTCTAAATGGTTTTGGGGTTCTAGAGCTTGAGGACAGGAAGGACCTCGTGCCTGCCAGGCACTCTAACTGAGTCACATCCCCTGCCCTGGTTTTTGCCTCTTTCTTCTTCAGTGTAAGTGGATTCCGGCGGTGGCGGGTCTCTTCCTTCCCACCTGGTTTCTATGCCAATGCGGCTTTAGTGGCCATCACGTGGCACACTGTGACTTTGTCTGGCAGGATCTCCATCCACAGGCATCGCTAGGAACCGGAGGAGGGGCAACTTCCTTTTAAAGGTCCGAAGTACCTGGTCTGACACAGCTACTCAGTTCTGTCACTGATGTGCAAAGGCCATCAAAATGAGAGGAGCTGGGGGGTGGGGGGAAGGGTGTGAGGATCTGGCTCAAGGGTAGGGCTCTTGCGGGCTTAGTCTCCTCGCTGTTGACACCCATCTGTCCTTGAAGCCCTTACTTGGAGAAAAATGTCTAGGATCACTTAGAAGCTGTTGCCATCTTCCCCCAGAAGTTGAAGCTTCTGAATGGCTGTTTATTCAGTGGTAACTTGCTGCTCTGGTGATGAGGTTGCTATGACGGGTGTTTCCACCAATCACAGGAGAATCCTTGGCACTAGCTACCTCCCTGATGAGAAGGATAGAACACAAAATGAATGCCTTGGGAGATTCTTGGCTCATTTACTAATGTTATGTTTTCATATACACAAATATATATATATATGGTTTAAAATCTAGGTTTCACGTGACTTCCACACATGCACTGTGCATGCACCCACACCCAACCCATGTACAAATACATATAATGAAAATTTTTAAATCATGCTGTCTTGTAACTAGGGCTGGAACTAGGGTGATTCTGTTGTAGGGTATTGGAGTCTCTTGCTGTACAAACCTGTAGAGAATATGGCTAACCACGGGACAGGGGTGAGGCATGCTAACTTGCTTGATGACTGTATGCACATCACTGCTGTCTGTGTTTTGAACCGTGATGAAATACATAAACAGGAAAACATACAAAAGACAAAGGAAAGTTTTGGAAATATCATAAAAATAACTACCTACCTTTGTGCTAGGAATGGAACTCAGGGTCCTGTGTAGGCTAGGTGACTGTTCTATCACGAAGATAAACCCACAGTGTCTGTCTGTCTGTCTCTCTTCTCTGTCTCTGTCTCTGTCTGTGTGTGTGTGTGTGTGTGTGTTCATGAGTATGTGCATGTGTTCATATACATCTGTGCATGTGGAGTCTAGAGTCAACATTGGGTGTCTTCCTTAATCATTTTTCTTTTTTCTTTTTTTTTTCTTTCTGGGAAATAGATTCTCTATGTGGCCCTGACTGGCCAGAAACTTTCTATATAGACCAAGCTAACCTTGGACTTACAGCAACCCACCTGCCTCTGCCTCCCAGGGCTGATATGCACGTGGCTTGTTACATGGTGTCTGGGGAATCTGAATTCAGGCCCTCATGCTTGTTATGTAGGCTAAGCTATCTCCTGAGACCCCCTTACCCTATATATACACTACCACCAGTATATGCATGGGGGAACTAGTGCAGCCACTATATACGGAATTGTTTTTAATTTACTTACTTTAAGTGCATGCGTGTTTTGCCCTCATGTATGTATGCGCATCACATGTATAACTACTGATAGTTGTGAACCACCATGTGGGTGCTGAGAATCCAACCCTAGTCCTTTGTAAGAACAGTGAGTGCTCTTAACCACCAAGTCATTTCTCCAGCCTTATATGGAAGCTTTAAAAATTATAATCAGAGCGGATCAGATGGCTCAACAGGCTGCACAAGCCTGATTGATGATCACATGGCAATCTCCAGAGCCCACAGAAAGTAAAGGAGAGAACTGGCTCCACAAAGTTGTCACCTGACACTTCCAGGTGCCCATTCACACGCATTATCTGAGTGCACACATGAACATGTATATCTACACACAGCAAATGAATTAAACCAATTAAAATTAGAACTACCATATAATCCAGCTATACCACTCTGTATATGCCTAAAGGAATCAGTCAGTATGGCACATGCATATATGTGCATCCATGTTTATTGCTGCACTATTCACAATAGATAAGGAATGGAATTCGCCTACATGTACACCAGCAGTTAAACAGATATTGAAAATATGGTATCTATCCATTATGCGGTGTATAGAGACCACTAAAAGAAGAATGAAATGATGTCATTTGCAGGAAAATGGATGAAACTGGAGATCAACATGTTAAGCAAAACAAGCAAGACTCAGAAAGACAAATGTCACATGTCCTCACTCATGGGGACTGTAGATTTAAAATATGTTTAAGACATGAAAGTAGAAGAAAAAATATTTGAGAAATGAATTAATGGGAGGGGCTGGTGCAACAAGAGAAGGTAATGAATTTTTCTCATATATATATATATATATATATATATATATATGTATATGTATATATATATATATATATACACACACACACACATATCTGCATATGACATGAAACAAAGAGAGAGCCAGAGGGAGGAGGAGGAGGGACAAGAGAGTATAATGGAATATCCTATCCGGTAAATATGAGCCATGTTTACTAATATGTGTGTATTATAATATCATAATAAGACCCAGCATTTGAAATTTTTTTATTGATATTTGTGTGTATGTGTGTATCTCTGTGTGTGCCATTTGCATGCCTGGGTCCCAGGAGGTCAGAAAGGGGAATCAGATTCTCTAGAGCTGAGTTACAGGGAACGCGTTGCCTTGTGTGGGTGCTGAGAACTCAACTCCACTCTTCTTCAAGAGCAGTAAGTGTTCTTGACCACTGAGACATTTCTTCAACCCTGAAAACACCTATTTTATTTGGTAATATTTTTAAAAAAAAATACTAATGCAGAACACCCTGGGCTGAGTATGTAGCTCAGTTGATGGAGTGCTTGCCTAGTGTGGTGGCGCATGCCTATCACTTGGCAGGTGGAGGCAGGGTGATCACGGCGCAAGCTGAGGACATGGCCTCTCCAAGGTATAGATGGGTTTTTCTTGTAGATATGTGTTTCTATGAACCGGGCCATGAGAGTAGAGACAGAGGGGGAGAGTGAGAAAGGAAGAGAGGAGTGAACAAAGAGCAGAGAGCGCCGGGGGCGGAGGGTGGCCAAGAAGACCAACATCCAAGAGGATGCATGGCTGAAATAGCAGGGTTCTATAGGAATGAACATCTGTGGGAAGAGAAGCCCATAAGCAGAAAAAGTTTAGGGTAGGGATGGGGTGAGAAGAGCTGAGAGGAGCCAGGAGGCCAGCATGGACTTTGCAATAGGGGCTCATGATGCTGAGCCAACACGGAGGCCAGCAACATGGGCTTCACAAGACCCCAGTGTCAAAACCAGCCAATCAGCTAGGCAGGAAATAGAACCAGCCTTGACACTTGTCACAGTACAATTGGATGAAAATGTGGTACAGGGCTGGGACATAACTCAGTGCATACAACAGTGGCTATACACACAAAAGGTGGGCAGGTGTTGTAGCACACCCATGAGCATGAGGCAAAGATAGGGGTGCTACCTCCTCCCCGAATCTGGCTCCAGGTTCAGTAACAGATCACACCTCAGTAAATAAGGCAGAAAGCAATGAAAAAAAAGACATCCTACATCAGCCTCAGGTTTCCACATGTAAACATATTCTACCATGTGGGTCCCAAGTATTGGACTCGGATCCTCAGGATTGGCTGCAAGTTCCTTTACCCAGTGAATATACAGTATTACTAAGCAGGTCAAGGCATACACCTATAATCATAACACTTGTAAGGTAGAGGCCTGAGGCTCAGGAGTTTAAGGTCGTCCTTAGCTACATAAGGAGTTCCTGGCCAGCTTGAACTACATGAAACCCAGTCTCAAAAGCCTGATATTGGAGTTAGAGCCACTGAGATTACCACTGTTTTCCTGCAAGGACTGCTGCTACCATCACTGACAATGCAGCTATCGGTTAAATAAAACCTTAGCTGGGGTCAGAGAGATGGCTCAGTGGTTAAGGGTGCTTACTGATCTGGAGTACTCAGTTGAGGCAGCCACATCAGATGCCTGCTCATAAACACCTGCAAACACCAGCTCCAGGAGATCTGATAACCTCTCCTGGCCTTTGCGGGCACCTGCACTCGTGTGTGTGTGTGTGTGTGTGTGTGTGTGTGTGTGTGTGTGTGTATAAATTCCTTAACTGGCAGGCCTATTGTCCTAGATGTTGAGCCCAGTGACAACATCACGTCAAGGCACCCCCAGCCCCAAGCAGCAGAAGCTGATCTTTGCCAGAAAGAAGCTAGAAGATGGCCATGCTCAGTGTAACTACAACATTCCAGAAGAGTCTACATTATGCCTGCTTCATCTCAAAGGGGCGAGGGTGTTAAGACCCTCACAGGTTAGCCCATCACTCTGGAAAGGGAGCCCAATGACACCACTGAGACATCTTTCTCAATACAGCCCTCTGTGCACTTCCTCCTGGCCTGGAGAGAATGTATCTCTTCCTCCTCCACCGCCCCCCCCTCCTCCTTCTAAGAGTTATTTATTTGTTATGTATAGTGTTCTGCCTGCATGTAACACCTGCAGGCCAGAAGAGGGCACCAGATCTCATTATAGATGGTTGTGAGCCACCATGTGGTTGCTGGGACTTGAACTCTGGACCTCTGGAGGAGCAGCAAATGCTCTCAACCTCAGAGCCATCTCTCCAGTCTGCCCCCACCCCACCCCCACCCCCGGGGAAAGTATCTTCTTTTCTCCTCTTCTAAGCATTTGACAAGTTTCACTGTACTTGTAACAAAGTGTTTGCATTCCCCTGCCTTCCACAGTATTGTCTATAGCCCTCATGTTGCTGTTGGGTTTAAAGATTGCTATTTAATAACGAAAGGCAGAAAGGGAAGACTTCCTCAGTAAGACCACACTGGGGAAAGTGACGAAGTGACCCAGTTTTGGTTGTGATTTTTGTAATTTTTCACTTCTGGTTATGGATCTGCATGAGTGTGTCCCTATGGGAGCCAGAAGAAAGCACTGGGTTCCTTAGAACTGGAGTTACAGGTGTTTGTGAGTCACCATGTAGTGCTGAGAACCAACGTTGGGTCCTCTGCAAGAGCAGCCAGTGCCTTGTGTTGGTTTCCGAATTGTTTGTTTGTTTGTTTACACAAGGCCTCATGTATCCAAACCTCGATTTGAACTCCCTATGTAGCCTAGGGTACTCAGAGTAACCTTGAACTAATTTTCTTTAGGTTTATTTTTTACTATGTGTATTTATTTTTTATTTACGTGTATAGGGGGGCTGTGGCCCTCAGCGGCCAGAAGAGGCCATCAGATCCCTTAGACCAGGAGTTACAGGTGGCTGTGAGCAGCCTGACACGGATGCTGGGAACCAAACACAGGTCTTCTAGAAGAATAGCAAGCATTCTTGGGCCACCTCTCCAGCCCCAACCTTCTGATTTTGACGGCCCACCTCTCAAAGGCTAGGATTACATTTAGGAGTAGGATTACTCTTAGCAAATTCCATTTGTGCTGGACTGTTAAGCTTCTAGACTCTTTGCCCTGGTTTGTTGTTGCTTTGTTTTGTTTTTTGGGTTTGTTTGTTTTTTGTTTTTTGTTTGCCTGACACCTTGTATTCTCCAAGCTACACCTCCACTTCCTCTTCACCTTAATGTAACAAAGTATGCTGATGTTAAAAGGAACTTTAAAAAAGCACACAACTTAGCCGGGCGGTGGTGGCGCACACCTTTAATCCCAGCACTTGGGAGGCAGAGGCAAGCAGATCACTGTGAGTTCAAGGCCAGCCTGGTCTACAAAGTGAGTTCAGGACAGTCAAGGCTACAGAGAAACCCTGTCTCAAAAACAAACAAACAAACAAACAAACAAGCCAAAAAACAAACAAAAAACAGAAAAACCACACAACTTTATAAAACACGTCCTTAAATTTATCTTGTGTGTGTGTGCTGTGTGTGCAAGATTGTGTGTGATGTGTGTGTGTGTGTGTGTGTGTGTGATGTATGTGCATGTGTGTGCACAGGTGCATTGTCAGGTGCCCAACTCTGTCACCCTCAGCCCAATTCCCTTAACTTGTGATCTCTCACTGAACCGGACCTAGACTGACGGCCAGTAAGCCCCAGCAATGCCGCCGTGCCCCTCTGCCTCGCTGCTGGGGCTAGAGGCAAGTACACAGCTACACGCAGCTTTTTCACATGGACGCTTCGGATTCACACTCAGGTCTTTATTCTTGTGGATCAAGAGCTCTTACCCACTGGGCCATCTCCCCAGCTGCCTTCCTTGAATTTCTACAGCCAGGAGTGAAAAAAAAAAAGGGGGTGGGGGTGGGGGTGGGGTGGGGTAGGGGGGCATGAACTTACGTAGCAACTCAAGACTTCTTCCAAAAGAGGAAGTGTGGAAGAAGGGAAGGGGGAGGGGCCAGGACCATCTGGTCACTGTTTCCGGGGACGAAGTTGAGCCATCCTCCTTCCAGCTCCCATCTCTTCAGCTTTACCATTAGACCCCATGACTACACATGCACCACAACGTTCCCTCTTAATTCTTGCAACAGTCCTGTGCAACTTTACAGATGGCACAACTAGCGTCACGTGAGGTTGGCACACATTCAAAGGGTCACCCTGTGTGCTTTTAATCCTGGTCTTGGGAGGGGGATTGGGAGAGGAGGAGGAGGAGAGCCCCTGCCTAGAATCCACCAGTAAGAAGCTGGGGGCGTGGCTCAGGGGTGGGGTTCTTGCCTACTGTGCCAAAACCTTGGATTCTATCCCAAGTACCAGACCTATACACAAAATAGAACCGCAGGCAGTTCTATTAGATTAGGAAAGCCCACTGCTAAGATTTCCTTGTCCCACTCAGTTGCTAACGCTGAACCCTGGGGACATCATCTTTGCCCCCAAAGAGCACAGCCTTTTCCCTAGCAGGCCACCCCCTCACCCCAGACACATTTTCACAATGTTCTTGGCAGCAAGGAGCTGTTGGTCAACTTCTATTTTCAGGTTTTAGTGATTCCACACAACAGAAAAATGTTCTGGATGGAGAATTTGATGGGTATTTTTTTTTTCCTTTTCTTTCTTGTGTGTGCAGCGGCAATAGTGAGAACTGAATCTAACGCCTTAAATGTGCTAGGCCAACGCTATACAGCTGAGGCACACTCCCAACCTCACTCCTGGATTCTAGGCAGGGGCTCTACACCTGAGCCTTGTCCCTAGGCCCCTAACTAGGGAAGCATTCTATTGCTAAACCATGCCTTTAACCCTGCCTAGCGTCTTACCTGGACAGTTACTGAGGGCTCGGGACATCCCTGGAGAGGACAGACCAGGCCCTTTGGTACCAGGCAACAAGAAGTCTCCAGCAAGCACATCGCTTTTCTGGCTACTGACCACTAAGTCAGATTTAAATGGATGCTGTGGTTCTAAGGCCCTGTTTGTTACAGGGAAGACAGGAAGGCAGGGGTAGAGATCCATAGATGCTGGAAGATCCATTACGGATGGTGCCAAGGAAGCCACCAACCAAACTCAGAATCTGGGACATTCCACAGGTCGGGAAAAGAACCTCAAAGAGCATGAGGCAAGTAATGGCAAGTGGTGACACCCGAGCTAAGGGGAGGTAACAGGTAGAGAGCTGCAGGTACAAAGGCCCTGGGGCAGGAAGGAAGTGTCACTGGTTAGAGGAAGGTCAGCAAGGCCCCCTGAATGGTATACCTACATCACACAGAAAACAAGACTGGGCATTTTATTCTCATAAAGGGGGGGGGGGGTTGTCTTAACAATTCTTTGTAATGTGGGTTAATTGCCAAGAGACCAGCTGAAGGCAGTAGGCATGGGGCGATAAATACTTGCACAATCAATATGTGTATTTGGTATAGACACTGTGCTGGGTAGTTTTATGTCCACTTGGTACAAGCTAGAGTCATCAGAGGAGGGAGGCTCAGTTAAGAAAATGCCTCTAGGGGGCTGGAGAGATGGCTCGGAGGTTCAGAGCACTGTCTTGTTCTTCCAAAGGCCCTGAGTTCAATTCCCAGCAACAACATGGTGGCTCACAACCATCTACAATGAGATCTGGTTCCCTCTTCTGGTGGGCAGGCACACACGCAAGCAGAATATGTATAAATAATAAATAAATAAATAAATAGTAAAAAAGAAAATGCCTCTATTAAACTATAAGGGAGCCTACATCAGAGATTGGTGTGGGAGGGCCCTGCCCATTGTAGGTGGTGCCATCCTTGGGCTGGCAGTCCTGGGCTCTATAAAAAAGCCGACTGAGCAAACCAGTAAGCAGTACCCCTCCATGGCCTCTTCAACAGCTCCTGCCTCCAGGTTCCTGCCCTCACTGTTTTTGATAGTGAACTGTTATATGAAACTGTGAGTGAAACAAATCCTTTCCTTCTCAAATTGCTTTTGGTCAGGATGTTTCATCACAGAAATAGTAACCATAACTAAGACAGACACATTATTTCATGTGGGTATCACTACATGTGAAGGTGTCCAGGGGTAGTGGGGTACACATTTAATCCCGGCACTGGGAGCTAGCCTGGTCCACATGGTTCCAGCCAGCCAGGACAAGACAGTGTGATGAGATTTTTTTTTTTTTTTTTAAAGAAGTGAGAGTAATTTGGAGCCGGGTGTGGTGGTGCAAGCCTTTAATCCCAGCACTCCAGAGGCAGAGGCAGGAGCATTGCTGTGAGCTCGAGGCCAGCCTGGTCTACAAAGTGAATCTAGGACAGCTAAGGATACACAGAGAAACCTTGTCTTAAAAAGCAAGAAGAAGAAGGAGGAAGAGAAGGAGGAGGAAGAGGAGGAGGAGGAGGAGGAGACGACGACAACGACGACGGAGTGAGAGTAATTTAAGCAACAGCTTTGTTTCTGCTGAGAACTACCGAATAATCCTTAGCCCACTTTCCAGGCTTCTCTGATAACTAAAGTCACCCAAGCTCTGGTTACGATCTGGAATGAGCAAAGCAAGCGGAAATTTGAGCCGCAGCGCCCCCTGGTGCTCACCTAGCTTATCTACGCAAACAGATCGCGGAGAGAAACAGTTTGCTGCCGGGATCTTAGAGTTTGCATTTTAAACTTTAGAATTACCTCCCATGCCAGACAACTCCAGCACTTCAGAGCCTGAGGCAAGAGGACTAGGGAGTTCCAGGCCAGCCTGAGCTACAAAGCACACAAAAACACCCTTCGCCTCCCTCTACCAGTTCCTTCAGCACTGAACCCACGAATGTCATGATCTTTCTCTCCTGAGTTGCGGCACTCAGAACAATCCAATTAAAATCCCAGGGGCTCGTGTTTTCAACCATTCTGGGAAATGTCTTTAGAGTCCCTCTGATGAACTGAAATTCAAGAGGGTCCTCCTTGCTCTGTCTGCAACTCTGCACGGTTCATATGCGCAGACAGAACTCAAGAAAAGGAAACATCACTCCGCTAGGGGGCACTGTGCTCGGCTTCCGGCCCAGGCTACTCTCATACTTGGAGCACCCTTCTTAGCCTCCCTGCTCTGCACCCTTCCTTCCATGGTGTCCAGTTGCCTGTAAGTTCCCACTTAGTTCTCAAGACTCTGCCGCCTCCTCCGTTCATCTTATTCTACACCCACGGACAGAACCCAGGCCTTCCAGTAATGCTAGGCAAGCTCTATGGCTCCGGTGCGCTCATCTCCGGTCAACACTTCGCTGTCTGACTCAGCATGTGGCATCCTGCCATGGCTTTGCCTTTGCATCACCACCTCCAAATGTAACAGTTTGAGGTGCCTCCCATCGCCGTAGCCTCTTTGCCTGCAACACCTGCCTGGTTGTATCCCCAGAAAAGAACCGTTCTGTGCTATTCACAGTGAAACACAACTGCTGTCAAATACTATGGGCTAAATTATATCTATTCCCCAGAGTTAGACGCTCATCTCCTGCCCCTTAGCATCTTAAGATGAATATATTTAGAAACAAGGTCTTTTTAAAGATAATTAAGTTCTTTTTTTTTTTTTAATGAGGCCACAGGGTGGGCTCTAATCCAGTATGTGATGCTGTAAGATGTGGAAATTGGGACACCTGCAAGAGGCAACTTATGTGAGGACACAGGGCTGGAGATGTGGCTCAGCAGCCGGAAGAGTGCTTGCCTAGCAGGCATGAAGAACTGTGTTCATCCCCAGCACTTCATAAACTGCACAGTGGTGCTTGGCTGCAACCCCAACACAGGGAGGGAGAGACAGGAGAAGCAGGAGTTCAGTCTTCCTTGACTGTTTAACAAGGACAGTCTGGGACTACAGGATACACTTTCTTTAAACAAAAGATAGCTACTTAACAAACCAACCGAGCCAACACCTCGGGCGAAGTCCAAGCCTGCAGAGCTGTGGAATAATAAATTCCTGTTAAGCCATGCAGCATGAAGTACATGCATTTATTTATTTTGGGATGTGTGTGTGGGTGTGTGCACTCATGTGTGTTCACGTGAGCCCATGCATGTATGTGGGCTCCCACTGAAGCCAGGAGAAAGCACTAAATCCCCCAAAGCTGGAGTTAACAGAGTTGTGAGCCACTCAATATGGGTGTTGGGAACCAAACTCTAGTCCTCTGTAAGAGCAGCAAGCACTCTTAACCTCTGAGGCACCCAGGCTCTGGGAATAGTTTTTACGTTGGCCCTAACGAACAAATATACCTCCACTGATAACTACGATAAGCCCTGCAATTAGGATCTAAGGGCAGCATCTTGGGACTAGGCGGGCCCGGTGTTTGAGTTTGCTATGTGTTTGGAATGCTGGCTGATTGCTGGCATGCTGGCTGCAAGCTCGACTTGTAGTTCCTGGAAGCTTGCAGGGGGAGAGTCAGGATTGAGGCCTAGCCTGCCCGCTTCTATTTCTGGGGCTGGAGAGATGCTAAAAGCACTGGAAGCTTTTAGAGGACCCAGGTTTGACTCCTAGCATCTACATGGCATCTCACAACCATCTGTAACTCTGGTTCCTGAGGACCCTGCAGCCTATTCTGGCCTCTGCAGGCACTGCATACATAGGGTACCAGACATACATGCAAGCAAAACACCCGTACACATAAAATAAAAAGATTTTTTTTTCCTTAATTCTAACCAAACAGCCTAAAGCATTTGAGTAAAAATGGGGTGCCAGCCCTACCATCCCTAGATCTGCACCTCTCTGCTGACTCCTCTGCAATTTGTCTACTAAAGTTGGGCCCTGGGTTTTGAATGGGGGACCCAGCGGGGGGGGGGGGCTTATAAACTTCAAGCCAACGTTGAAAGTACAGTCCAGGCTCTCAGCCTTCATGGTAGCTAAAGATACTGCTGCGGCCAGGGAAAGGTTCAGGCAGGATAGCAAAGTATTGGGGGTGGGGGTCTGCAGCATGGGTCTGGCTCAATATCGCTCCCTCTGGGAAGAAAATGAGGTAAGCCCTGATGGAAAGACAGAAAGGAAGAATTTATTTCTCTGGAACAGGAGGAGAGGGCAGAGGCAAGGGGCTGAGTCAAGGCAGGGCCATGTCTTCCAGCTTCTGATCCAGTGTCTTGAGGTCATCGAGGAAGCGGGTTGGAGTAAGGATGTGGGAAGAGCCTGGGCAGAAGGGGAAGGTTAGGGGGGTAGAGGTGCTTCCTGGGAGTCTGCTCCCCTCGGCTCTTGTCCTGGCTGGGGAGAACAAGTTCCTGCCCCTCTGTAGACCAGGGCCCTGTCTCCTCAATGATTCAGGAGTTCAGAAGCTTAGGATCATGGGTGCCCAGCCCCAGGTGATTACCGGGAACTCAAACCCCAGCTCCTTCAGACCCCAGACTCCTGCCCCCCCCCCAGCCTAAAACGTTCAGAGTCTAATCCTAGGCCTTTGGGGACTCTGAGGTCAGCTCCAGCCTCTCACAAACCAGAGTTCAGCCCCAGAACCCAAAGGATCTCAAAATCCAACCCTAGATTTCAACAGAGTCCAGAGTCCAGCACAGGACCCAAAGAGACTCCAGAGTCCAGCCCCCAGCTTTTAGGGACCCAGAATCTAACCACAGGCTCCAAGGAAGCCCAAGTCCATCCCCAAGTCTTAAGGATCCCCACATCTTAGGCCTTTGGGGACATCAAGCCTAACTGCAGATTCCAAGGGACCCCCAAGTTCAGTCCTGGACCCCAAGAGTCCCCAGAGTCATGCTCCCAGAGACCCCAGTTCTTGGTACTCACCTATAAGCACCTCCCACTTGCCTTCAGTGGCCCTGGTCACCTCATAGGCAGCCCTCATTTCAGACATGGCCACACCACCCATAATGCACACGATGAGCCTGGGCCCAGCCCGAGTCTCTATGCCAGCTTTGTTCTTATGCCAGTGGCCAAAGCGAGCACTGCTGGGGTGATGGGTAGAGGTCAGTTCAGCCTAGCTGCTCCCAGCCCCCAACCCAGGCCTCTCCCGGGCCCTCACCTGACAGCTGCCTGTGAGCTGGACACAGGGGCAGGGTCAGACACGAAGGGCCACAGCTTCCGGTCCAGCCGGTCCTCCACCACATCCTGAGTGACCAGACAGGAAGAATTAAAGGACCTTAGCCAGTGATGCCCAGAAACTGAAATGGCCACCGGCCACAGTACCACTGCCTACACCTCCTTGCCTCTTGGGGCCCAGGAATCCAAGGTGCAAAGTCGCTGGGCCCCCAAGCAGGAGGTACCAGGGCATTCCAAGGACTGGTAAGAACAGAACCCCTGAAACATTACTAATTGATATTGAAGCTTTGGGGGTGTCAGGGAGGGCAGATGCCAGCATCAAAGTAGCTTCTGGGAGACCAGGATACAGATTAGAGGAAAACACAGGGTGTAGAGAAAGCAACAGCCTCTAGCAAGGAGTTCCTGTGATGCCCCAGTTTCTCGGGTGCAGTTTAGTGTGTCCCTTCCCTGCAGAGCAGACAGGGTACCAGGGGTATGCTGATAATGAGGGATTTTCCACTAAGCCCCAAGGCTTAGCACTGAGAGCCCAGGTGGGCGGGAGAGAGGGCTTAGTTGCTAATGGGATCAGTAGAAAGGAACAGGGCCCCCCCTCCAACTTATGTACCTCCATCACATCCTTGATGACTGGGGACCAGCGAGACAGCTGGTAGGTGGGCTCCAGGCGCTCTCTCCGCTCCAGTCGGCTAGAGGTCCCTGAGCCCTACACAGGGGCCGGGTGGGGACAGAACGGGGTTGGGAAGGGAAGGAGGCCCGTCACAGAGAGGAGGGGCTATGAGGCCACACAGAAAGAGAGACGTGGAGGAGAAAGAGAGACAGAGACAGGGGGAAGCGGCGGCTAAAAGAGACGGAAGAGATGGAGAAACAAAGGCAGAGAGGCAAAGAGACTAAGAGAGATATAGACAGTCAGAGACAGAGACAGAGGTAGAGACAGAGACACACACAAAGAAAGATAAGATACAGACAGAGAGACAGGCAGAGACAGACAGAGCTGGGAGATAAGAGGCGGAAAGACACACAGACATAGAGATACAGAGACGGGCAGAGGGGCAGGGAGACGGAGGGATAGGGATGGGAAGGGAGACAGCAGAAACAGAAGTGGGAGGAGAGAAACAGAACAAAGAAAAAGAAGGAAGATGGAGGTGAGGGTCAGGTGAAGGTACAGAAACAGCAAGTGGCCAGGGGCGGGGCAGGGGCGGAGGCTCACATCTACATCCCAGGTACTCAGGACGGTGACGCAAGGGGATGGCCACGGATTTGAGGCCAGTCTGAGTCATGGAGTGGGTTTAAGACCAGCCTTGGCTGCTGCAGAGTAAGTTCAAAGCCAGCCTGAGCCACAAAGTGAAACTTGTCTCAAAAATAATGTGTGAGGGCGACAAGACCAGGGAGGGGCAACGGACATCCCCACAGGCCCACAGGGGGGTGCGTGATCAGACAAAGCTGGACACACAGGTCGGGAGAGGCAGACGACAGAGCGGAGCACAGGAAGCCACCATGTGTACTGGGTGGGGTGAGAAGTCTAGTGAGGCCTCCAAAGCCCCTAGTTTGACCCTGTCTCTCCCGTTAATGGTGACTCACTCTCCCACTTGCCCCTGAAGACTCAGGCCTGCACACCCACATTGTACTAGCATCTAGGGGCCCCATAGGGGCCATCATGTTAAGAGAATTAGAGAAGGCCTTGGTGTTCTTGGTCCCCAAAATGCCACGCCATGCTTGTACACACAGGCTGGGCATACACCATCCCTGATCCTGTAAGGGCCAAGCTCCACGGCTCATCAGCTCCCCACATACCGTGGAGTTGGTGACAGTGCCCCCCAGCTGCTCCAGGTTCCGGATGAGGTTGCTGTAGGCCTGCACATTGGCATGCTGGATCAACTTGGCCAGGTTTTCCTCACTGACACCTGGGGTACAGCAACAGGGTTAATGAGAAGCGACTGCCTTGCGGGCTCCTGTGTGAAGAGATTTGGCCTTCCATTTTGTTTGGGGGGGGGTGTGTTGTTTTGTTTTGTTTTGTTCTTTCTTTGTTTTGTTTTGTGTTTCGAGACAGGGTTTCTCTGTGTAGCTCTGACTGCCCTGGACTCACTTTGTAGACCAGGCTGGCCTCGAACTCACAAAGAATCCGCCTGCCTCTGCCCACTAGAGTGCCGGGATTACAGGTGTGTGCCACCAATCCTAAAGGGATATCCTTACAGCTAGGATGCCTCCAAGACCTAGGGGCTTCTGGTGCTTAGAGAAAAGGGCATCGCAGACAGCTATCTCTGTAGATATCTCTAGGATTAGGAACGGGTACATCTGAATGACAGACCGGAAAAGGTAGAGTGCGGGTTCTTGCAGAATTAGTTGAGGGGAGCTAGAGGTGGTTGAGTGGGTCAGAGCACTTGCTGCACAAGCATGAGAGCCTGAGATCACATCCATAGCGCCCATCTCAAAAGCAGAACATGGCTAGATGTGCCTGAGAGCAGTGCTGTGGGAGAAACAGGAAGATCCCTGGGGATGTCTAGACCCCAGCCTAGGTCAGGTTCAGGGAAGAGACCTGTTGCCAAAACTTCAGAGGCTTGGTGCCTGACCTGACTAGGAGCAGTGAGGAATGAAGAAAAAGACATTGAAGAAATGATAGACTTGTCCGGGCGTGGTCGCGCACACCTGTAACCCTAGCACTCAGGAGGCAGAGGCAGGCGGATCTCTGTGAGTTCAAGGCCAGCCTGGTCTACAAGTGAGTCTAGGACAACCAAGGCTACACAGAGAAACCTTGTCTCAAAAAAAAAAAAAAAAAAAGAAAGAAAGAAAGAAAGAAAGAAAAAGAAATGATAGACTGGGCTGGAGAGATGGCTCAGCGGTTAAGAACACTGTCTGCTCTTCGAGAGGTCCTGAGTTCAATCCCCAGAAACTGCAACGGTGACTCACAACCATGCCCTCTATTGCCCTCTTCTGACATGCAAACAGAACACTCATATATATAAAATAAATAAATAAAATCTTTAAAAAAAAAATAAGACACGTGCAGAAAAGCTGGGGTCTAATAGCCTGTGCACACTCTGACGGAGTGGCAGTTCCTAGTTTTTGCCCACAGTAGTCAATTGTTTGTAAACACTTACCTTGCCTTTGGATCAGAGGAAGGTCTTGACATTCCAAGCCTGACCCAAGAAGTCCCTGCCACCTCATGAACCTGAGGCACTGGGTCCTTGTCATGGCTGTGCCCATGTCAACAATATCCATACAGGACTTCCCCAGCTCCCCACGCCCTGTCTCAAGAGGGTACTGATATTCTGCAGGACACCCAGTGTCATACTCTGGTCTTCCCACATGCTTGCAAAAAGACCTGAGTTCAAATCCCAAGCACCCGGTACTTACAGGTACCTGTAACCCAGTGCTTCAGGGATGGGGACAGGATCGTCACAGGCTTACTAGACTCCAGCCTAACATAACATCCAGGGAGAGACCATGTCTCAAAGGAATAGGAGTGGGAGTGATAGAGCGAGGCACCCCATGACTTGGTCTGGTCTCCCACATGTGCATAGAGCACATAGAGCTACACGACACAGACATGCCCAGAATCAGCTGAGGGAACGCCAACTGTATAGGAGCCACGAGCCACAGGTGTGGAGTCTTTTCTTGGCCAACCTTTCTAAAAGGAAAGTGTGTGTGTGTGTGTGTGTGTGTGTGTGTGTGTGTGTGTGTGTGTGTGTGTGTGTCACCTTTTTTATTCTCTCAGTAGCTTGGAGCCTACCAATTCAACTAGACTGGCTAAACAGCAAGCTCTTGGGATCCTCCTGTCTCTACCTTCCAAGACCCAGGATTACAGGTGGGCATCACATGGGCTGGAAAGATGGCTCAGCAGTTAATAACACTGGCTGTCTTTGCAGAAGATCCAAGTTCAGTTCCCAGGACCTACATGGTGATTCACAGCTAGCTATAACTCCAGTTTCAGGGGATCTGACACCCTCCTCTGGGTTCCACAGGTACTAGGCACACATATGGTACACAAACATACACGTAGGCAAAGCACTGATACATATAAAATAAAATAATTTGTTTTGTTTTGTTTTGTTTTTCAAGGCAAGGTTTCTCCACGTAGTCCCACCTGTCCTAGGAGTTGCTCTATAGAACAGGCTGGCCTCCAACTCTGAGATCCGCCTGTCTTTTCCTCCAGGGTACTGAGATTAAAGGTATATACCACCACTACCCAGCTAGATAAATAAATCTAAATAATAATATTAATTAATAATTAGAACAGGTTGGCCTGTGGGCATGCCTGTGAAGTATTTTCTTCATTTCATTAGTTGAGGTGAAAAGACCTGCCTACTATGAGTGGCAACATTCCCCAGATCCTAAACTGTGTGAGAGTAGCCAAATAAGCCAGACAGTGATGGCGCACGCCTTTAATCCTAGCACTTGAGAGGCAGAGGCAGGTGGATCTCTGTGAGCTCAAGGCCAGCCTGGTCTACAGAGGGGAGTTCCAGGACAGCCAGGGCTCTGTTACACAAACTGTCTGGGGGGGAGGGGGAACAGAGCCGATGGCTGCTCTCTGCTCAGCTGTGGTTATGACCTTTAGGCTCCTGCCACCCTGACCTCCACTCAGTGATTACTATAACCTGGAACTGTGAGTCAGATAAATCCTCTCTCTTAAGTTGCTTTGTTGAGCTATTTTACCACAGCGACAGGAGACAAAGCTACGGCAGCCAGCACACTAGGTGATGAGGGCCTTGTAGCTGGGATGTTTCTAGGGCCTGAGTCCGCCCCTGGCTGGGCCCCTCACCCACCATTCCGCAGAAGGATGTAGAGCAACAGAACCCGGATCTTGTCATAGGGTGGCACTGAAGCATCCAGCAGCACTGGGACAATCAACTTCATGGCGTCCTTGATCTTCTCCCCCTCTGCATCAGAGCCCATGGCCAGGTCCTGCCGGAAGCCAGGGGACCGGGAGGGGAGGTGGGGGAGGGGGAGGGGGGAGGGGGAGGGGGTGGGGAAGGGAGGAGGAGGGCACAGCATAGGCAAATCAGGGGCTTTGATAAGGTGTTCCCACGCTGTCTCATCCTAGAAACTGAAGCTCGGCTAACTGAGCACAGGCCAAGCCCTCCCCATAATCTCCAGCTCTCACTTAGGTCATGTCTCTAGGCACAACTCAGCCACCTCTCTAAGACCCTCACCAGAGCCCACACCTCCTCCCAAAACCCAGCCCCTCCACAAGTTTGACCCTCTATCTGAGGCCCTGCCCTCCTCTAAGTTCTCCCTGCCAGAGGGCCCCAACCCTTGTGTGAGTGTGTACACACACACACACACATACACACACACACACACACACACACACATTTTGTTTTTGTGGGGTTTTTTGTTTATCCGAGACAGGGTTTCTCTGTGTAGCCTTGGCTGTCCTGGACTCACTTTGTAGGACCAGGCTGGCCTCGAACTCACAGTATCCACCTGCCTCTGCCTCCCCAGTGCTGGGATTAAAGGAGTGAGCCACCACGGCCGGCTTCCCATGTTTTGTCCCATGAAGGGCCCTGACCATCTCTTTCAGGCTTCGCTGCTCCCCAAGTTCTACCTCCTGGGAAGCCCCACGCCTCACTAGGTTCTGCCTCCTGGAGGGACTCCCCCCACCCCCACCCCCGTCTGAGACCCCACCCCTCCCTAAGTGCTGCCTTCTCAAGCTTCCAAAGGTCCTGCCCTTCCCAAAGGCCCGGCTCTACCTGCTCCACACCGCATAGCTTCTCCACCGAGCCCTTGAAACGTTTCATGCAGTCGTCTGCTAAGTGCAGGTGCGTGGAATACTGCAGGGTGGGAACTGGGTTAGGAGAGACAATCCAGTCAGAAACCGGACTGAATCCAGGTGGGGTCGACTGCCCAAGCTTTACCTTATTCAGCTCCTTCTGATACTGAGGCATCTTCTTCAGGATGTGGGACAGGTCTTTGATGTTGGCCTAACATGGGGGGTAGAAGGCGGAGAGGGTAGGGGTGAGGCCAGGCCCCGCCCTATACCAGGGAAAGTTCCACCCTGGCCTAAGGGCACAAGCTGAGGTCCTGCCCCACCGTGGAGCTCTACCTTGTCCGTGGTCAGCCGCTTGCTCTCACAGAATGTCTTCAGGAGCTCCGTGACCTTCCTAGCCATGAGCAAGGGCAGGGGGAAGGGAAAGGATGCTGAGACAGTTGGGGTGGGGGGAGGCCTCTTACTGCCAGCTGATGGGGACCCCTAGATGCATGTGCCGGTCCCAAGCCGTGGGGGTTGCACTAGGGTGAAGGGTGGCTAGAGGCAGGCCAAGGGTGCCCCTGAAGGATGTAACGTCTAGAGGGACAGTCACGAGGGATCCAGCCCCCGGGGCCACGCCCTCACTTGGAAACATCCGCTATGTGCATGTGCCGAAGTTCCACCCACAGGTCGTCATCTTCATCCAGGAGCACAGCCTTCTCCCGGGATTCACTCAGTCCTGTGGTCTCATACCTAGAGAAGCAGGCCAGATCAGAAGGCGGGAGGTTTACGCTGGCTAAGGAAGGCACGGAAGGCAGGCTCCTGGGTCTGCCTACCTGTACGTGTCCTGTTCAATGTCCAGAAGGTCATACGCCATGGCTTGGAATGTGAGCTCATGTAATAGTGGGGACACGGGGTCTGCTGCCCGGTCCATTATAAGCAGCTGTGAGCGTGTCTTCTCTGGGCCCTTAGGCAAGGAGAGAGAGGAATGAAAACACTGATTGGGACCCTACCAAGCCCCCTTGGCACCTCCCCAGAATCCCTCCCCTGGTCCCCCACCCCCCCACCCCCGCCTCACCTCGCCCAGACTGGGAGTGTCTGCCTTGAAGGCATTCAGCTTGGCCAGGACAGCATGAGCCAGCTGGGCTGTGTCTTCTGGACCCCTGGAGGTGATGCAGTCAAACACAGGGGCATCAGGACGTGGGGGCCGGAAGGACTGCGCACAGATTGGGAACACCAAGGTAGGGGTGAGGGTGGGAGTGAGGGGACTGAGTTAAAGACTGGACACTGGGAGCTGGGGAGGTGGCCACGTCAGTAAAATGACAAGTCATATAAGCATGAGGGCCAAGTTCAATCCCCCAGAACCCACGTTTCAAAGGTGTGCTTAAGTTTCCATCGCTGGGGAGGTGGAGACAGGCGATCCTTGGGGCCTGGACGGCTAGTCTACCAAGTATAGAAGTCTTGGCTAGGTAGGAACCTTGTCTCAAAAAGACAGCTAAGTGGTTAAAGGCTCAAACTGCTCTTCAGGAAGACCTGAGCTCAGCTCCCAGCACCCATATCCAGAGGCTCACGGCTCACGGCCATCTACAACTCTACTTCCAGGGGATTTGAACCTCTCTTTAGGACTACTTGAGAACCTTCGCTTGCACATACACACAAACTGGTTTTTTTTTTTTAATCTTAAAAAAATAATAGGGCCGGGCGTGGTGGTGTACGCCTTTAATCCCAGCACTCAGGAGGCAGAGGCAGGCGGATCACTGTGAGTTCGAGGCCAGCCTGGTCTACAAAGTGAGTCCAGGACAGTCAAGGCCACACAGAGAAACCCTGTCTGGAAAAACCAAAAAAAAAAAAAAAAAAAAAAAAATAATAATAATAATAATAATAATAAAGGTGGATGGTGACTGAGGAAGATGTCTGAGGTTGGACTCTGACCTCCATGCATACACACACGTGTACACACATGAACACATGCATACACACAAGGGGGAAACGGATGTAGAATGGGAGTGAAGGTAACAAGGTAGCATCGGGGTTGGGGGCTGGAGATGGGTTCCTACTTGCGGTAACGAATAGATGGGTATTCCTGGAGGGTGGCACATAGTGTGGCTATCTGCTGGGCCAATGCGTCAAGCTGCCGCGCCCGCTCCCCTGCTCGGAATGGGCAGTAAAGGTTGTAGGTGCTATGTGGGGCATCCAGAGAGAACACCTGGGGGGGGGGGAACAGAAGTGTCACAACCACCGCTATAGGGGATACCAACCCAACCTCCAGCTGCCGTCCCTGCATCTCCCAGGGGCCTTTGCTATCTTCTGGAACCTGTCCTGCCCTCCTAGAAGCAGGCTAGGGTAGCCCCCACTGATGCTGAAAGGGAACTGAGATGGCTCCTTGCTCCCTCACACTATGGGGAACGAGACAGTTCTGCCCTATACTCCACGCTGCCTGCTGGCAATGCACAGAGGGCCAGCACTCCAGGCAGGGGACTGTTAACTGTTCACTCCCTGTCAGTGCTGTCTGTCCTGGAAGGGAGCTTGGACTACTTGGTTAAGGACGGGTCACCCCTTTCCCCACCACAAGCTGGAGCTGTACCTGGGCCTCATAGGGGAGGAAGGCAAGGTGGATCTCTTTCAGTGTCTTCACAACCTTTGCCAGGCGAGAACGGCCCAGTTCGCTGAACAAGGGCTCAGGGCACGCTGCAGTTGGCGGGGAAGGACCATCAGAGCAATGTCACCGTACTCCCCACCTCATCACAGCACCCAACACCCTGGTTCTCCTTACTCACTGTCAGTGAAGAAGACATGGGCCGCTTTGTAGGTGAAGGTTGGTGTCCCCCGGAAGTCTGCAATCAAGGCCTGAACAGACTAGGGAGTACAGATCACTGTTGGAGCCAGACCCTGCACCCCAGATCTACCTTTTGCAGGAGCCCCCCACCCCAACTGATGCTCATCCCCCACTATGTGACTGTGGGAGGGACTCACATATACACATACATTGACACATGCATTCTGACATGTACACTCAGGTACACATATACACACGTACATTTTGACATGTAAATGCACAAATGCCTGAATTCTCATGTGCATACACATATACACACACAAATTATGACCCATACATACACATACATGCACAAACACCTGCATTCTGATGTGCATACATTGACACGAGCATGCATGCACAACATGCATCCTGAAGCCCGTATGCACATATACTGGCATATGCATACACATGCATGTGCGTTGTGACATGTGTGTACGCATGCATCACGTGAGCACACATACATTATGACATGTGCGTGCACGTTCAGATACAACCGGCACGTACACCGTGTGAGCACACACAAACCCACGCACGCCCAGGCCCACTCCTGTCAGCACCTTCTCTGTGGGGCTCAGCAAATAAATGGCCTCCAAGCTGGGAATGGGTTCTCGCCGTTTGTTAATGTCTTCCACGACTAAAGGCAACAGAGGAAGAGACACACATGGGTGGCACAGAAGAAAAGACAGGGGAGTCTTAGGTTTGGGGAACTGGACCCATGGCGGGGTATTTTAAAGGGCTGTACTACTCCCATAGGTTCCTAAATAGAAACATATACCTGAGAGTCCCCCACTTTAAAAGCTGCAGTCGGGGTTTGGCCCAGCCAGACTTTTGGTGTCTATCTACTCTTGAGAACCCAGAGTCCACCCAAGCTTTTTAAAAAGACACCTATAGGGGCTACACAGTCATTGCTTCGTTTGTTTTTGAGACAGGGTCTCATGTAGCCCGGGTGACCTTGTACTTGCTAGCTGACTAACTTTAAACTTTGGATCCTCCTGCTTCTACGCCACCCACCCCCCACCCCTGAGTGCTGAGGTTGTACACATTTGCCAACATGCCCATTTTATAGGGTGCTGGGGTTGAGCTCAGGGCTTTGCTCACGTTAGGCAATTACTCTGCCAACGCAGTTACACTCTCAGCCCGGGAGGTTTGAGTTGGTTACAGCCAAATGATGCTCTCCCGTTAGGGGGTGGGAGTCAGGAGGTCCTACGTGGAACCCCATGGACTTCCTTGTTCAGAGGATGCCCTTGGTCACATGCTCTGGGCTACGTAGGGAGAAGTCCGTGCCGACCCAATCTGAGGGGAGTCCCACACTCAAGAGCTACATCCAGAGGAACCGCGTTCAAGGCGGGGGTGGGGGGGGGGCGGTGTCTCACACTCAGGTTCAGTCTAGGGGACACGGGGAGCAGGCATCCACTCACTGGTGATGCCCTCCGCCAGGATGTCTGACATTTTACAACAGGATGACAAGATCCGCATGCTTGGGTGATCCATGATGAGCACCTGTCCAGATGGACGGACACACAGACACATGGACAGGTAAGCCATGCAAAAGAAAAGAAAAGAAAAGAAAAGGGCTGTAGCTGGTCCCAGGAGGATCAGAGGCAATGGGGCACCCAGGGGCCCCTCACGTTTCGGGGTCTCAGCACAGATCTGGGTAAAAGGCTGCCTCTGGGTACCCAGGCACTCTGCCTCAGCCCTTACCTTCCACTCGCCTTCCTTTTTCACACTCCGGATGACTCCACTTAGAATTTCTACAGGGAAGGGAGAAGCGGGGAGAAGAGGGCTTGGGAAACTTGTTCTCTGGGCTGGAACCTCAACCTGGATCCTGAGTGGCCACACCAGGCATTATCCCCAATTTACAGGTGGCCAAATTGAGGTTCTGTGAGGTCAGGTAACTTAGCCTCGTGTCCACACAGTACAATGCTCAGAGTACAGGTACATCTTAGAGAGCAGAATAACCGGGAATGAGGGCCTCCTGGTGTCCCTTTAGACTAGAATGCTTGGTTCCCAGATCTAAGTGTTCCTATTAACCTCCAAGCCTGGTTCCCCCATCTCCCACCAACCCTTGTGTGGTGGAAGTTCCTTTTTAACCCCTTTTCCACCAAACCTGTTCTGCCCTAAGGAAGGAGTAGGGGAAAGGAGGAAAAAGAGTGGCCTTGCCCAGAGCCTGGCCAGTGCGCGCCCGTGTGTCAAGTCCACTCTTATCAGGACGGAAGAAGCAGCTGAGGCCGGAACTACTGGAGGTGGGGGAGGGGCGTCTCCAAACCCTCTTCTCCCCACCAAGAACCTGAGCCTGCCAGGAGAAGCCGATCCTTGCAAGGATCTCTTAGGCATGATGCAAAAAGGGAAAGCTGTCCCTTCGTCACCTCCATGGGGCAGGTGCATATGAACCCCTGAGGGCTCATATATTTCTTGGACCTACTGACAGGGGCACTGTAGGGCACCACCGCACTCCACCACCCGACCCCACCCCGGGGTCTAGCTCCTGAACTTTCCGGGTTCAGACACTCGACAACCTGTTGCGGGGGCAGGCCCAGAGGTCTAGACTCAAGACTGCGCCTCTCTCTTATCACTTCGTTGAGTCCTCTCCGTCCCAACTTTGTTCCGCCAGCTGCACTAGAGGGGCAGGTTGGCCCAGCTGGGCCCAAGTCCCCCGCCCGTCCCCTCAAGAGTCAGGTGCTCTCCCCACCGTCAGGATCCTGGGATGCCAGAATCCATGCACCTCCCCTCTCCAGAGGTCCTCAGCCCCCCCAAAGGAGAGCCAAGGAAACACCAGAGCCCCGCCCCGGAGTGACACTCACTTTCCCCCACTACCGCCTTCAGCCCGGAGGGCGCCATCTTCCCCCAAAGAGTACTGCCGCTTCCGGGTCGGTCCCAAGGTGGAGGAGTGGCCTTACGCGTCATCCACGTGGGCCCCACCCCACGGGCTCCGGCCACGCCCCCTGCGCACCTGGTCCGCCCTGCAGCGGTCCAGTTTGTTCCATTCCGTGGCAGGCGCACTGACAGGGACTCAGATGGACAATCCCCCAGTCTGTGCGCACTCTCGAGGAATCCTTCATGAGAGTCAAGTGCTCCCTCGCTCACTCACATTGGGATCAGTTTGCTCAGCGTGATGGCAGAGTGTTAAAAACACCCATCTCCCCCGGATACCAGAACCACCCTGTCCAGAAGTTACTCTGTCCCACTCAAAGGACAGCGAGACTTTCTAGATCTGCAACTGTTACAACTGCCTTTTGTAATCCAAAGACTATTAGCACAAGCTTGAGCAACATTTGGTAGACTCTGGAGGCTTGGAGACCCCACCGTGTGCTAGGCACCTTTTCCTTTTCCTTTTTTTTTTCTTTCTTTTCTTTTTTTCTTTTTTAATCTTTTTTTATTATGTATACAGTGTTCTGCCTGCATGCCAGAAGAGGGGCACCAGATCACATTATAGATGGTTGTGAGCCACCATGTGGATGCTGGGAATTGAATTCAGGACTCTTAACCTCTGAGGCATCTCTGGCTAGGCACTTTTTCTATCCACCTACCTCCGCCTCGAGAGTGCTGGGATTAAAGGCACGCGCCGCCGCCACCCCACCCCACCCCACCCTCACCCCCACCCCCACCCGGGCTGCTAGCACCTTTTCTATGAAGTTTGCTCTCAGTCTTAACATTCTGTGAGAGCGCCGCGCTAAAACAGAAACACCGCCTGTGTTCAGGGATTATGAAAGTGTATCTGTGCCTGTTCATGAAGGAATCCTTCTCAATCTCTTTCATTAGTATATATTAATTGCACGCGATACTGTGTTTCACTATGACATTTTCATATATGCAAATAATGTTTGCTGATCATGTTCACTGTCATCTCCTTCTTGTGCCCATTCTGGATGATCCTTTTCCCTTCCTAACTAGTCCCCCTTCTATTTACATAGCTGGCTCGACCTCTCTCTCTCTCTCCCATTCTTGTGTGTGTGTGTGTGTGTGTGTGTGAGAGAGAGAGAGAGAGAGAGAGAGAGAGAGAGAGAGAGAGAGAGAGAGACTGAGGATTAAACTCAGGATCTCACACATTCTAAACATACACTTTACTACTGAACTACAACTCCAGCTATTTGTTACAGTTTTACGACTTCAGGAGCCACACACACAAGGTGACAACTGCCTCCATGTGCTTAATATACAACTAGGTCAAATGCTTACAACACACACACACACACACACACACACACACACACACACACACGGGCAGGGGGAGGAGCAAGCGACACCTTGTGACACAAGGGTTCAGTCCCTGTATCAGCTGTAGTCATCAGATGAGGGTTGTGGATGTGGGCTTGTTCATCTGAACTAGTTTTTTTTTTTTTCTGATGACTCTTAGTCTCCCAGGTGGGGCTAGGAATGGAGCTCAGCTGGTGGAGTGCTTGCCTATTATGTGCAAAGCCCTGGGGTCCACCCCCAGCACCACATAAACCAAGCATGGTGGTCAACACATGTAATGCCAGCAACTTCTAGAGGTAAGAGAATCTGGAAGGCAAGGTCATCCTTGGCTACACAGCTGGTTAGTACCCAGGTTACCCTACATGATACCCTGACTCAAAAAAAAAAATCCTAAAGGAAACCAAAAAGAGCAAGAGTTTGAGCTACAGGTAAATGTGAGGGTGATTTACTGGTGTGGAGCAAGTGTGGAAGGCAGGAATGGAAAGTAGATGAAAAGAGAGTAAGAGCTAGGCAGGAGAGTGAAGTGGCTGCCAGGAGTAGGAAATGCAGGAGTGGAAAGTGACTGACAGAAGTGAGAAGTGAGTGACAGAAGCAGGGAGTGACAGAAGCAGGGAGTGACAGAAGCAGGGAGTGACAGAAGCAGGGAGTGACAGAAGCAGGGAGTGACAGAAGCAGGAAGTGACAGTGGCCAGACTTCTTAGGGAGGTCAAACTTGAGTGAAAATAAGGATATGACCACTCCAAGGTACGGTTGAGGAGAAGGATTTTATTGTAAATATGAGGGACAGTACCGCCAGAGGCACCTAGAAGACTCCAGAGCAGGGAGAGAAAGTAGTAGGCTAGACATGACCAGTAGACTGAACCAGGCCATGAGAGCAGAGAGATGGGAAGAGAGAGAGGAAGAGAAGAGAAACGTGGACAAGCTGACAATGGGGGGGGGGGAGAGAGAGAGAGAGAGAGAGAGAGAGAGAGAGAGAGAGAGAGAGGAGAACCAAGTGTGTGTGTAGTCAAAATGGCTGGGTTATATAGAAATCAAAAGCTGGGGGAGGGGAAGCGAAGCCCCTGGGTTGGACAGGTTTAGAGCAGGGGGCACGGGTGAGACAAGCAGACAAGAGCCACAGGTCGTTCATGGGACCCGTGAGACGGCTGTCCAGGAAAGGCACTTTACATCAAGGCTGACAACGTCGGTTCAATTCAGGCATCCACATGCTGGAAGGAGAGAACCGACTCCTGAAAGCTGTCCTCTTGTCCTCTGACCTCTACATATGTGCCATGACACTCACCAAAAGTATACAGATTAATGGCTTTGGGCATATTAAAGGGTTATACATCTATTGCCATAGTCCATTTGGTTGTTGTTATATTAAACCTGAGAATTGTGGGAAGAAAAACCAAGTCCACAAATGTCTGACTAAAGCAAGCTGTATTTTGGTGCACACCCAGGACTGGCCAGTCGGCTGCCTCTCCCTAAGTCAGGATTTTAGAGAGCAGCCCCTGACCGCCTCTTGAAGTTCCTTTTATAAGAGAGATAAGGTGTTTACAGAAAAGTGTTGCCTTACACATCGTTAGATACAATGAAAAAGAAGGCGTGGTGGCCCACGCCTTTAATCCCAGCACTCGGGAGGCAGAGGCAGGCGGATCGCTGTGAGTTCGAGGCCAGCCTGGTCTACAAAGTGAGTCCAGGATGGCCAAGGCTACACAAAGAAACCCTGTCTCGAAAAACCAAAAAAGAAAAAGAAAAAAAGAAAAAAGAAAAAGAAGGAATAAAGCTAAGTAAATGGGGTTGCAAGTTTAGTGTAGGTTTAAAAAACATGTTGTGCAGTTTACAAGTTTACATCAGATCTAAGTAAAAGGAATTTATTCTTTTTGTTTGGTTGGTTTGGTTTTGGTTTTTCAAGACAGGGTTTCTCTGTGCAGCCCTGGTTGTCCTGGCACTCTGTAGATGAGGCTGGCCTTAAATTCAGTGATCCTCCCGCCTCTGCCTCCTGAGTGCTGGGATTAAAGGCATGTGCCACCACCGACTGGTTTAGGAACTTACTCTTAATTGCAAATAGAAACTTTAACTTGGAAGGACTTAACACAGGACAAACAGGAAGTTATTCTTTAACTACAAACAGAAACCTTAACTTACACAGGTGAAAAGGGAACTTGTTCTTAACTGCAAACCAAATTTTTCCTGTTTTGGTCTCACAGTGGGTGACCTTAGGTAATGCTGGTTGACCTGGAGCTTGCTATGTAGTCCAAGTTGGCCTTGAACTTGAGATTTTCCTGACTCAGCTTAAGTGCTGAGGTTACAAACATGTGTTTCAAAGAAAGTGAACAGTGTTGCTGACAAGGACAGGGAGGTCCAGGACAGACAGGTCTACATTTCAAAATAGAAAGAAGGGAATGGAACAGGACAGAGGGAAGGAAAGGGGAGGGGAGGAAGCAAGGAAGGAAGGAAGGAAACCAGCTGGAAAGATGGATAAATAGTTAAGAGTACTGACTGGCTGTGGGCTGGAGAGATGGCTCAGAGGTTAAGAACACTGGCTGCTCATCCCGAGGTCCTGAGTTCAATTCCCAGCAACCACATGGTGGCTCACAACCATCTATGATGTGATATGGTGTCCTCTTCTGACATGCAAGTGTACATGCAGGCAGACAGAGTACTGTATATATAATAATAAATAAATAAATCTTTAAAAAAAAGAGTACTGACTGGCTCCTCTTTCACAAAGCTCAGGTTCAATTGCCAGCACTCACGTGGTGGCTCACAGCCACCCATAACTGCAGCTCCAAGGGATCCAACGCCCTCATCTGGTCTCTATGAGCACATAACACATGGGGTGCATATACATACATGCAGGCAAAATAACCGTACACATGAAATGAATATAATTGTAAAGCCAGGATACTTAATGCCAAGTCAGCCTAGCAATCCAGGAGCTTGAGGCTTCATTTCTCAGACTATGTGTCACAAAAATAAAGGTAGGGAAGCCTTCCAGTGTTAACCTATGATCTTCACATGAGCATCCGGGCACCACATGTGCACACATACACTGCACACTCAAACCTCACCCCACCCCACCCCCCAAAAAAGAAAGGTAACTTTTAAACTTTATTTAAACTTTTTATTAAAAAGATTTATGTGTGTGGATGTTCTGCCTGCGTGCATGTCTGGGCACCATGCATGTGCCTGGTACCCAGGGAGGACAGAAAAGAGCATTAGCTCCCTTAGAACTGAAGTTACAGATATTTGCGAGCTGCTGTGTGGGTGCTGGGAATGAAACCTAGTCCTCTGGAAAAGCACTTAGTGCTCTTAGCCCGTAAGCTAGCTGCCTCTCCAACCCAGGAAGCCTAAGTGGTTTCCTGAAAGGCATCTTGGAGACAGGAACAGGTTCTCGGGGGAGGGGGGGGGGAAAGGGAGGCCATGGTCAGAAAGTTACAGCTGTTCACTGGAGTGGACAGGGACTTTCTTCATGTCCCTTGTGAGAATGAGAGACTGAAGACAACTCAACTTGACATCTGAGGGGCAAGTGGACAGGAGAGCCAGGAGTTTCCTTCCGGGTGGCCTAACGGCACCACAAGAACTCAGGGGTTATTTAGTAGCAGAAGCCAGGTTGGCTGGTGTGTCTGTGCAGGGTGCAGGGATTGGGAGAGGAGACCCGGACCCCAACTCCTGCCTTGGATATGCCCCTGCGGATGTCACCTGCCTTGTAGTGGGATGAACTCAAACAGGAAGGGGACTGGCTTGGGTGGGGACATCCTGCAGGCTCCACCCTCCCATTGGTTGGTCTTCAGCGTTGTACTGGCTTCCCACTTGAGAGTCCTCAAGGCCCTGTGATCATGGCTGGGCCCGGTGATGTCCAAACCTGGACTGCCCTGCCCGCTACGCCCACACCCACCTCAGCGCCAGTCTGGATGAACAATTACCTAGAGATGATCTTTCTGAGGCTTAAGCGTCGGTGGGAGCAGATGGGCTATGAGCTGGGGATTTGGGGGGGGGGGGAGATATGTTTCCCCTTCCCCCACATCCTGGCCCTTTAAAAGGCCCTCCCAGGTGTGGAGGCCCCTTCAGAGGCCAGGAGAAAAGTGTGGGGGAGACGCATGATGGATCAGGAGGAAGAAAGGGGAGAATGGAGCTCAGACCTTCCGGACAAGGTAAGAGGGCTCTGGCTGACACTACCACCAGCTTCTTGAGTTCTCAGCATCCATGATTGACAGGCTTAATTCATTTGTAGGGCATCTAATTAGCAAGCAAGTCTCCGGGGTCCCCCTGACCCAGTTACCATAACACATGAGGGGTATAGGTAGTGGGGATATCTGCCCCTCCCCCACCCAGGGCAAAAGGATAGATTCTTAATACCTCCCCCCCAGAGATGGTAGACGCTAGGATTTAGGGGCATTTCTGAACCCAGTTTCCCTGTTAAGTGTCCCAACCCCCCCCCCAACAGCCCCAGTCTGGTCTCAATCTAGGACAGTAGTGGAATGTTGTCCCTAGAGGCAGTACCGTGTGAAATTGTGCTGCAGGCTGGGGCCCCAGGCCGGGAGGTGTGTGGGGGGGGTTGATTGGGGGGCAGGCCAAGGAAAAAGACTTGTGTTTCATTTAGAGAAACTCCGCAGACCCGAGAGGACGATGGTGAGAGCAGAGATGGGAAGGCAGGCACTGGTCCAGGTGGGAGCTGACTGGAAGGAAGACAGGGAAGGTACAGCACCCAACTAAACCATCACGTCTGCTGTCCACAAGGCAGGTTCACCGGACCAGGAAGGCTTCTTTAACCTGCTGAGCCACGTGCAGGGTGACCGGATGGAGGAGCAGCGCTGTTCCTTGCAGGCTGGACCAGGCCAGACTCCAGAAAGCCGTGAGCTGGGCATGATGCAGGGGGACGGTGGGGAGCCTGCCTGAGGAGTAAATGTGACAGGAGCGCAGGGGTGACTCGGGGTGGGGGGCACTGTGTGAGCTCCTTTGGTGTCTGTATTCATGCCCACCCGACTCTCTCCCAAGCAGAGGGCAGCCCTGCTCCAGAGATGGACAATCTCATGGATATGCTAGCCAACACCCAGGGCCGCCGCATGGATGACCAGCGGGTAACAGTCAATTCCCTGCCCGGCTTCCAGCCTATTGGTCCCAAGGTAGGTGAGGTGATGTCCAGATAACCTGTGGAGACAGGTCCCAGTATAGCTCTGTAAATCTATGCCCCATTTGCAGCAGAGACAAGTTAGGATCCTATCTCTCCATCTGTCTTGAACTCTGGAAAAGCAAAGTGCAGTTGGAGGTCAGAGGGGCTTAAGGTCATGCAGGACTCATGTAGTGTCAACTGGCTGGAATTTCAGCTCCTGCTCCGACATCTGTGTTTTTGGGAGAAGCCACAGGGAGGAAATAGGCCATTTTCCTAATGATAACACTCCCGTGTACCAACAAAGAGCATGATTTTGGTTTGGGGGTGTTCTGTTTTGTTGTTTTTGAGATAGCTCAAGCTGGCCTCAAGCCCTCTTGCCAATAATGACTTTAAACTTCTAATTTTCCTACACATACTTAGTAGGTGCCGGGGCTACAGGTGTGGGCCACCATGAGTGGTTTGTGTGGCTTGGGATGGAATCCAGGGCTTTGGTGCGTTCCGTCAACTGAGTGATATCCCCAGCCTATGTACACTAGCATACATGTTTAGAGGTCCAGGTGCACATGTGTGCACACGCAGGTAGAGGCCAAAAGCCACCCTCAGACGCTGTTCCTCGGGCTTTATAACCTTGATATTTGAGACAGGATCTTTCACTACCCTGGAACTCACCAAGGAGACCAGGTTGCCAGCCTTAGGGATCCTCCTGACTGTACCTCTCAAGGCACTGAGATTACAAGTACACAGAACCAAACCTGGCTTTTCACTTGGGTGCTGGGGATTAAACTTGGGTCTTCAAGTGCACACAGCAAGGATTTTAATGACTGAGTTATCGTCTCAGCCCACTGGTTTGTTTTTGAGACAGGGGTGGGTAGCACTGGCTAGCCTGGAACTTACTATGTAGACCAGAGTGGCCTTGAGATAATCTTCCTGCCCCCCTGCTTCTTGAATACTGGGATAATAGGCCAGATTCTGATCAAGAACCCACTGAGAAGTCGGGCGGCGGTGGCGCACGCCTTTAATCCTAGCACTTGGGAGGCAAAGGCAGGCGGATCACTGTGAGTTCGAGGCCAGCCTGATCTACAAAGCTAGTCTAGGGCAGCCAAGGCTATACAGAGAAACCCTGTCTTGGAAAGACCACAAAAAACAAAACAAAACAAAACCCACTGAGAGCTGACCATCTCATACTGAATACACTCCTGACTGGCAGACGAAGGCAGACAAAGAGAAATGTTGTCTGGACGCACCTCTGGCTTGCACTCTCCTTGGGCCCCTCGCTCTGACCCTTCTTCATCTACAGGATGGAATGCAGAAACGGCCTGGGACCCTCAGTCCTCAACCCCTGCTCACCCCTCAGGACCCTGCCGCACTCGGCTTCCGCAGGAACAGCAGCCCCCAGCCCCAGACACAAGCTCCTTGAGAGTTCTAGCCATCCTGGGCCCCCGCACTGGCCCCTGAGAACAATAAAAAACTTGGCACTAGCAACAAACAGTTGAACGTGTGTTATTTCCTGGGCGGATGGGGCTGAGCTTGAGAGCTTGAGGGAGGAGTCAGGACCTCTGCTGGGCAGCTTGAAGAAGCCTCTCTTCCCTCTGCTTCCGGATCCTCTGCTTAAATTCTTCTAGCTCTTGGCGCTGCAATGGGGGAAAAGAGGTGAGATGGAAAGAAAGAAGGGACCACACCTCAGGGCCCGGACTTGCTCCTACTACCCTCTCTTTGGCTTCGGAGTTTCCGTGTCCGCACCGGGACCCCATGCCAATCACAGTCACCATATAAGTGGGTCCAGCTTCATCCTTCAGGGAGAAGGTCATATATGAAACTGTTTGTGCCCTCCCATTTTTTTTTTTTTAAAGACAGGGTCTCATATAGCACAGGCTAACCATGAGTTCACTATGCAGCACACAAGACCCAGAATTCCCAGCCCTCCTGCATCTATCTCCTAAGCTCTGGAATGCTGGGATTACAGCTCCCTCTTCCCTCTCTGTCTCCCTATGAAGGCCCGGATGGCTTCAATCTGATAATCCCCCTACACCTTTCCAAGGGATCACAGGTGTATACCATCACAAACAACGAGAAACGTTTATAGAGACAAGGTCTCTGGCTCAGGCTAGCCTGGAACTCCTATTGGTTCTTCTACTTCCAATATTCTGCTGTGGCTGAGGGTGAAGTTTTCATTCCAAGCCCATCCAGGGTAAGGTGTCCCAGCCCCTAGGGAAGAAGAACAGGTTACTCACCTGATCCTCCTTCTCTCGTGGCCACAGCTCCCTCTGTGGAACAAAGTCACAGGTGAGAGGACACGGGAGAATCCAGAGCCCACATTCAGAGCAGGGTTGTCTCACGGGAGGCAGACAGTGCCCCTCCCCCGCCCCCGGCGGCAAGGTAGTGAGTGACTCCTACCCTCCTTTCCCCATCCCCAGGAATCATCCAGCAAACACCCTCCTGATACCCACCTTGCGCTGGACAACATAGTCCTCAAACCAGTCTGCCTGATTGGAGATCCAGAACATCACCACGGGGAAAGTAAGGTAGAGCGACATCTGTAAACAGCAGGGGTGGATGGGCAGAGGCCAGAACTGTCAGCACCCCAGTACAGGGAGATTGTAGGAAAGCCAGATCTATACAAACACACACACACACACACACACACACACACACACACACACGGGTGAGGGGCAGAGACGAACATGTATGCACAAAGTAGGAGGAAGGGGAGAGAAAGAGAGGGAGAGAGGGAGGAAGGGAGAGAGCGAGAGAGCGAGCGAGAGAGCAACAGTGCAAGAATTTCCACAATAATGACATCCTCGAGACGTTATCTCCTAACTGATACCAGTAGCTTTTCATAGAGAGGGGCCTCATTTTTCAATTATATTCTCTCCTACATCTAGGAGTCGGCCTGTCTGAGACGTATTATGAGCCCTGGGCTCCCTTTCCGAAAACCCCACTCTGGATCTGAAGCCTCCCTTCCTTGAACCACACCTTTCAGCTCACCCCTAAGACGCGTCCTCAGATCAAACCCAGATTCTCCTTTCTGAACCCCTATATCTAGTACTTTTTCCTGTGGAACGCCCCCTCTGCAGGTCTCTCACTTCCAAAATCTAGTCTCAAATTCTGAAAGGTCTCGGGTCCAGACGTCTAACCCACAGAGTTCACTGACCCGAAACACCTCTAACTTAAACCCCATCTCGTTTCTCCGGTTCTACGAAGCTACTTCCGCCCGAAAGCGACTCTCCAGCAATACAAAATATCTCATTGGTGCGTCGGTTGCGTCATCATCCAGCGCCCCCTTTCTGCTTCCGGTCACAGCCTTGCCTATACAAAATTCAGCAGCTCACGCCCGGCTGACAAAGTGAGGTGCAGCCAATAGGAAACGGGTCTATCTCTGAGAGGGTGGGCCTTCTGTGAGTAACGCCACCAGAGCACGACGCTGTCTGTACCTGGGGAGCCAGGAAGATGGTAGTGATGGCGCGGGTTCCCCGTCCCGAGCGGCCGGATCTTGTTTTTGTAAGTATGCGGCTACGCGGAGGCTGATACACGAGGAAAAAAATCAGAGGCTGGGTCCCTTCTAGGATCGGAATCTGGCTCTCGGGGGAGGGGGTTAGGCCCAGACTGTGCATGCCCAATCTATGGGACCTCAGCGAGCCAAAGGCGACATGTCAAAAACACGGATCAGGTCGAGAATAAAGACCTGGATCCTTGCCGGGCGTGGTGGTGCTCGCCTTTAATCCTAACACTCGGGAGGCAGAGGCAGGAGGATCGCTGTGAGTTCGAGGCCAGCCTGGTCGAGTCCAGGACAGCCAAGGCTACACAGAGAAACCCTGTCTTGGGGGGTGGGGGAAGAACTGAATCCTTCATGGTTTGAGTGCTTAACCTCATGCTGTTGAGGTTAAGGCCTTGATATCTCGGGCCGAGAGAAGTGAGGTCAAGAGGAGAAAGGGACAGTAGGGAAACAGTGTGGATTTTGATAGGCATAGTGACCAGGTTAAAGTTCTGGCTTCTGGATAATAGCTTGACGTCTGTAGCTATAAGAGCCTTGGAGGATGAAGATAAAACTGTGTGGATGACCACTGGGGATCCTAAAAAGGTGAAACTGTGGTGGCTGAAGGAGGCGCCCCATATTTCCACGTTCATAGTGTTCAAAATTAAGGTCCATAACCCTCCTGTGTGTTTTTGGGGTTACTGGGGTTTAACCAAGGGTCTTGTGCATGCTAGACAAACACCCTGTCACTGATCTATTTCCTATACACACATATGTACTCCACCTCCTGAGAGGTCTCGGGAGGTTGAGCTGTGAGGGCCAGAGGTCTGAACTGACACGCTAGCACAGTGATTTCTCAACCTTTCTAAAGCTGCAACCCTTTCATACATGTTGTGGTGACCCCCAACCATACAGTTATTTTTGTTGGTTCTTCATAACTGAAATTTTGCTACTCTTATGAATCGTAATGTAAGTACCCGTATTTTCTGCTGGTCTCAGGCGACCCCTGTTAAAGGGTCATTCGTCCCTCAAAGGTGTCCTGACCCATAGGTTGAGAACCGCTGTTCTAGCCTCTGAGTGCCCTAGCTTCGACAGAGGAAGAAATCATGCCTGGGACCTGGTTGTATTGTGTTTGTTTGCTTGTTAAAGTTGTATGTTTAAAATTGTGTTTATATGTGTGTCTTCGTATGGGTATGTGCATGTGAATTAGGTGTCCACAGAGGCCAGAGGCTGGAGTTAACAGGTAGTCATGAGCTGCCTCACATGAGTGTAGGAACTGAGTTCAAGTTCCCTGCAAGAGCACTACATGCTCTTAACTGCTCAGGCCTGTCCCCAGCCCTGTTTGTTTTTAAGTATATCATGTGTGTGTGTGTGTGTGTGTGCGCGCGCGCGCACATTGATCAAAAATAGATTATGTTTAGCCATATTCCTCAGTTGCTCTCCAGCTTCCTTTGGGACAAAGTCTTCTCTACAAACATGAAGCTCCCTGGCTGGGTAAATGCCTGGGGCCAGTGAGCTCTAGAGGGGTCTACCTGTCTCTGATTGCCCAGCATTGGGGTTACAGATACACACTGCCACGCTTGGCATGTACAACCGTGTTGGGCATCTGAACTCAGGTAGTCATGCTCAGGCATACCAACTGGGCCATTTTCGCACTTCCGTTTCACTCTTTGATTTAATTTTAGCATGTGTAAGAGACAAGTCCTCTGTGCGCCACTATGTGCATGTGGGAAAGAAGAGGGCCACTTAAAAGATTTATTTATTTATTTATTTATTTATTTATTATGTATACAACATCCTGCCCACCAGAAGAGGGCACCAGCTCTTATCATAGATGGCTGTGAGCCAGCATGTGGTTGCTGGGAATTGAACTCAGGACCTTCAGAAGAGCTGCCAGTGCTCTTAACCTCTGAGCCATCTCTCCAGTCCCCAAGAGGGCCACTTAAAAGAGTTGACTCTCTCCTACCGTGTGGCTCGAACTCAGGGCCTCAGGCTTGGTGACAGGTGCCTCTACCCACTGGGCATCTCACCAACCTCCCATTTGTTTTCTTCTTTGAGGCCTTTTTTTTTTTTTTTGCCGCCACTGAGTGTAGGCTTGCACCATGACCTTTGACCTTTTGGAAGGGCGTGAACTTTTAGTAGGCACCTAGAGTTTGGGGCTGAGCCCCAGTATGGGGTGTGGCTCCATGGATACGCTGAGGACAGGCCTCTTTTCTCTCCCGTCCCTGGCCCTGGCAGGAGGAAGAGGACCTTCCCTATGAGGAAGAAATCATGCGCAACCAGTTCTCCGTCAAATGCTGGCTCCGCTACATCGAGTTCAAACAGGGGGCCCCGAAGCCCCGCCTCAATCAGTTGTACGAGCGGGCGCTCAAACTGCTTCCCTGCAGGTGCGCGTGACCCTCCCTGTGCTACCGTGCTCACCAGCTTCCACCCCTCCACATCCAGTCCCGAAACAAGTGACAACATGCGATGGCCAGAAACACGGCCCCGGGATAGGTCACACCGTCATCCCTCCTGTGCCAGGCTTTTCCCTTCCCTGTGAGCTCTCTCAGCTCTCCTTATTCCCTTTCCTCACCGCAGGTGCCTCCAGAGCCAAGAAAGGGTTCTGGGGTTTTCCATAACTCGTCGTATCTGTCTTTCCTGCTCTGTAGCTACAAACTCTGGTACCGCTACCTGAAGGCACGGCGGGCGCAGGTGAAGCATCGCTGCGTGACTGACCCCGCCTATGAAGATGTCAACAACTGCCATGAAAGGGCCTTTGTGTTCATGCACAAGGTGGGGAGCTGGAGAGGGGGTGTGGGGGGGGCACAAGTTCACCGCTCTTGTGGGAACTATTTCCCCAGGGAGATGTAAACAGGGGGTCTACCCCCTTCCTCACCGTGCTCCAACAAAACAAAGTACAGTCCACCAAAATGTCCTCCCAACTTGAGGAACGAATGAGCTTACTGGGCTTATTTACAGAGCCTGAGTGAGGGGTCACGAGACAGACCTTATTCCCTAGCTATGGATGGTAAGCAAGCCATGGAGCCTGTGGCTCAGACCTGGCCCGCCACTCTCCGTTATTTCCAGATGCCACGTCTATGGCTAGATTACTGCCAGTTCCTCATGGACCAGGGGAGAGTAACACACACCCGCCGTACCTTCGACCGGGCCCTTAGGGCACTGCCCATCACACAGCACTCTCGAATCTGGCCCCTGTACCTGCGCTTCCTACGCTCCCACCCACTGCCTGAGACTGCTGTGCGAGGCTACCGCCGCTTCCTCAAGGTGAGCACCATTGACTAGACCGGTTCCCTGGTCGGCTTCCAATCCCTGGCTCACTAGGATAAGGGCCCTCATGTAACATATAGGCTGCAGGAAGAGGTTCCAATGGGTAGATAACAGTTTATTTAAGATTTCTCTCTCTTTGTCTTTCTCTCTCTTTCTCTCTCTCTCTCTCTCTCTCTCTCTCTCTCTCTCTCTGTGTGTGTGTGTGTGTGTGTGTGTGTGTTGCATACCCAAGCATGTGGAAGGCCAAAGTTGATACACATCTTCCTTAATTACTTTCCACTTTATTTATTGAGGCAGAATCTCTTACTGAACCTAGCTCACCAGCTAGAACTAGATTTGGCTAGTTCTAGCTAGCGCCAAGGACACCCCACCCCCACCCCCACCCCGATGTCTCTGCCTCTCTAGTGTTTCCATGGCTACCTAGTGTTTATGTGGGTTCCGGGTATCCACACTCCAGTCCCCACACTTGCAAGGCAAATGTTTTATACACACTGAGTCGTCTCCCCAGCCCTGTGATGTCTTATCTTCAGTTTTCAGGTAGTTAGCTTTTAGCTTGTACCCGCACCACAGCGGGCATAGACATGAGAGCTAGTGACGGCATGCATAAGGCCCTCCCTACCACTGCACAGGGCTTTCAGTCTAACAGAGTAGACCCATGTGTGGACCAGCTATGTAAAACAATAAAACCACAGCCATGGCAGGAGGCAGCAATAAGATATGTGTGAAGAAGGCAGCATCTCAGGCAGAGCATTGTGTGCTCAGGCTGTGGTATATGTTATGGTAAATTCCTTTGCATGGTCCTGCTTGGGTGGCCGCTTGTGACCGAAGCAGCTTCATCCCTGACCATTAGAGGCTGAGTTGGACTGCTTAGAACTAGGGTTAGACAGTGTTGGGAGTGTCGAGGGAGGTGTCAAGGCTGGCGGAAAGGCCGAGGATGGACCATTCAGGACTAAGGCTGGCTGCCCAGACCAGATTACTGTCGTCTTAGTTTCTTTTTTTTTCTTTTCTTTTGGTTTCTTGAGACAGGGTTTCTCTGTGTAGTGTTGACTATCCTGGACTTGCTCTGTAGACCAGGCTGGCCTCGAACTCACCTGCCTCTGCCTCCCGAGTGCTCTTAGTTTCTCTCTCTGCTGCTGGGATAAAGCACCCTGAAACAATCTAAGGGCAAAGGTTTAACCTTGGCTCACAGTTCAGGGCTACAGTTCCTCGCAGAAGGGAGTGTGGTAGGAATTTGAAACAGCTGGGCACTTCACCTCCGCGATCAGAGAACAGCTTCTGCACACACGCTTGTTTGTACAGCATCATACAGGATCCCTGCAGAGGAAATGATAACGTCCATAACTAACATGAGTCTTCTGGTATAAGTTAACATGGTCCAGTTAATCTTACAGACATGTTCTATGGTCCATCTCCTCGGTAACTGTAGATTCCGTCAAGCCGCCGGTTGACACTATCCATCACAAGTAATGTAGCCAAGCTGGCCTAAAGGAGCAAGGGCAAGCCGGTCAGGCCCAGCCCCACAAGGCTGCAGTGCTGAGCCCGGGCTGGACCACCAGGGATGGCTGTTTGCTAAAAAACTTGTAATTGGGGGGGTTGAGGCGGGGAGGTGAGGGGAATGGAGAGGCCTAGAGCTACTTAGTCAGGAGAGAGCTGTCATCCCCTGCAGCCCCACTCACCTTCTCTGGGGTGGCTGTCCTCCAGCTGAGTCCTGAGAGTGCCGAGGAGTACATCGAGTACCTCAAATCCAGTGACCGGCTGGACGAGGCTGCACAGCGCCTGGCCACTGTGGTGAATGACGAGCGCTTTGTGTCCAAGGCTGGCAAGTCCAACTACCAGGTGGGTCTACTGGAAAATGGCGACTGGGTGAGAGGTGTCTGCCCTCCTGGCCCAGGACTGAGATGTTTCCCCCATACCCTGTGTCTTGTAGCTGTGGCACGAGCTGTGCGACCTTATCTCCCAGAATCCGGACAAGGTACAGTCCCTCAATGTGGATGCCATCATCCGCGGTGGCCTCACCCGCTTCACCGACCAGCTGGGCAAGCTGTGGTGCTCCCTGGCAGACTACTACATCCGCAGCGGCCACTTTGAAAAGGTGTGTGGGTACCTAGGCCTCAGCTGTGCCGGTGGGTCTCTGGAGGACACACAGAGTGCGTGAGCAGGACATAACCACAGACACGCTGTGCGTGACACATCACATACATGCACACGTTTGCCATCCCAGCAGTGAGGATGGGTGCAGCAGCCCTGTAGGCAACGTGAGCCTTTGGGCAGGCCGACTTGGGGTCTGGCTCTCTTACATCCTAGCTGTTTATCTTGGGATCTTGTTAACTTAGATGCCCTGTTTGAGAGCTTGTTTCAGGGAGCACGGCTACTCCTATACCCCTGACCAAAGACCAGGTTCTCCTTTCGTGGACGATTGTCCTTTTCCGCTTACATAGTGAGCAGCATGCAGCTTTAGGAGGGACATACTTGGGACAGTGAGGAAGGAAGGGGACACCTGCCTGTCCAGCCTGATCAGCTGAATCAACTCTAGCACTCAATGGGGTGACAGATGTCTCAGCCAGCCTGCCTTCCCAGATGTCCCTGTTTTGCAAAAATGGAGATGGTGGCTACTCTTCACCATCCCTGTAGGGAACTGGTTCAGCAGTACAGGCAGAGTACTCACCAGTGGCCTGATGTGAAAAAAATCTCCTCTTGGGTGATTTTGACTGTGGCTGTCCTTACCATCTTGCTTTGTAGAGGCATGCTGGGAACAGGGGACTGGGTGGGACTCTTGAGAGTCTCCAGAGGAAATGGGCTACTGTGGCCTAAGGAAATTGGGGAGGAGGCCTGGAGTGAGTGATGCTGGGGGATTGTGCAAGGCAGTTGAGAAGTTCACAGAGCCCCTTTCCCTAGTGCCTGCCTGAGGACGTGGGGTAGAGAGATGGGACTGTGCTGTCTAGGGCTGAAGAGAGTCTGGAGAACACATGCTTAGGAAGGGGGTCAGGCAGCCAGTAGAGGAGAGAAGGAGCCTCCACAGACAAGCTGTGCTGTGTGACTTCCTCGTGAGACATAGGCAGACATCTCTTTACCACAGATAGTGATTTATTTCTTTAGTCTTCAAATGTGTGCACAGAGGAAACCAGGGAACTTACTGGGCTGCCTCACAGGAACACGGGCGAGGATAAATTACATGGATGGCTCAGAGTAGCTGCATCACTGAAAGCCCACCCCAGCTTGGGAGATAGTTCACGAAAGCCGCATCCTTGGAGACATCCTGGGCCTTAGGGCTTGGTTATAGAGTCTCCCTTGCCTGCCAGTTGTTAACTGCTTATATAACTTGGGGGTGGGGTGGGGGTTCTTGTGACTCTTGCAAGTTTCATTTGCTTTCTTAGCCTCCGCAGCCTCCCTCTCCCTCCAGAAGAGAAGGTTGCAGTTAGGAAGAAATAACTTCATAGTAAGCTGTGCTTGGAGTTCTGTGGGAGCTGGAGTCTCGCTGCTCACCTGTTCTCACAGGGCCACTACTGTATGGAACTGGCTCAGTTGAATCTTGAGACATTGCCGCACAGGCGACTACCCAGCCTACATAGGAGGCCCTGCGGCTTCAGACGGTCAGGCAGGACATGCAGGGATAAGCCAGCAGAGTTCCATCCTACGCTTGCCGCTGGTCAGCCCATGGGTGCTGGCGGTGGGTCCTTATGGGTGGGCTCTCATGCCTCTCCTCTGTACCTCTCCTCAAACCATGCCTGGACCCCCACAGGCTCGGGACGTGTATGAAGAGGCCATCCGCACTGTGATGACGGTGAGGGACTTCACCCAGGTGTTCGACAGCTATGCGCAGTTCGAGGAGAGCATGATTGCAGCGAAGATGGAGACTGCCTCTGAACTGGGCCGTGAGGAGGAGGGTGAGATGTGGGACACCTGGCCGGGGAGGAGAGGATTGAATTCCTTGCCAGTGCTGGCAAGGACAGAGGCTAGATGGACGCTGGAGCCAAAATGTCCCGGAGTTGTCTTAATTGGGCATGGCAGGAGGGCTGGTGCTAGGTCCTTGGTGGTCTGCCTGCCTCTTTAAGGGTCTGCACCGCTGGGCTTGGAGGGAAGGAAGCTTAGGAACAGAAGTAGCCAAGGGCCTGTGCTGTCACCTCCAAGTTCCCCTGACTTCGTGACCATGTTTGGCTCCCAGATGACATCGACCTAGAGCTGCGCCTGGCTCGCTTTGAGCAGCTCATCAGCCGGCGGCCCCTACTTCTCAACAGCGTCCTGCTGCGCCAGAACCCACACCACGTCCACGAGTGGCACAAGCGTGTGGCCCTGCACCAGGGCCGCCCCCGGGAGGTGTGTGATGGTGGCCCCCAGCTCATCTTCCCCTGCCCCTTAGAGCTGCCATGGCCCCACCGTGCCTTCACCTGTCTGGTTTGAATGCTCTAGATTATCAACACGTACACGGAGGCCGTGCAGACGGTGGACCCCTTCAAGGCCACGGGCAAGCCCCACACGCTGTGGGTTGCGTTTGCCAAGTTTTATGAAGACAACGGGCAGCTGGATGACGTGAGTGGGCCGTGTGCACGCGCACGTGCGTGCGGTTACATCTTCACCATGGGACTCGGGGTTGGCCAAGTGGCAGGGCCTCAGCCAGTCTCTGCCCATCACCATAGGCCCGCGTCATCCTAGAGAAGGCCACCAAGGTGAACTTCAAGCAGGTGGACGACCTGGCAAGCGTGTGGTGCCAGTGCGGGGAGTTGGAGCTCCGGCATGAAAATTACGATGAGGCTTTGAAGCTGCTGCGGGTAAGGACGTGAAGACTGGCCAGGGGTGTGTGGTGGGGCCCAGGCAGGGCAGCCCCCCTCAGGGCCTCTGCCACTGTCTTTCCACAGAAAGCGACAGCTTTGCCAGCCCGCCGGGCCGAGTACTTCGACGGTTCAGAGCCTGTGCAGAACCGCGTATACAAGTCGCTGAAGGTGTGGTCCATGCTTGCGGACTTGGAGGAAAGCCTGGGCACTTTCCAGGTCAGCTGCCATGGGCAGGGGTGAAGGGGAGCTGGTTCCCAGCCCCAGAGCGGAGCACACCTTGACCTGTGTGTTCCCACAGTCAACCAAGGCTGTCTATGACCGAATCCTGGACCTGCGCATAGCCACACCGCAGATTGTCATCAACTATGCCATGTTCCTGGAGGAACACAAGTACTTTGAGGAGAGCTTCAAGGTGAGCCGTGCCCTAAGGCTGCAAGTCAAGGCCAGAGCACAGGAAGGCCATTCCTTCCTCTGTGGTCTACAGATGTCCACTTGTCTCTGTCCTCTCCCTGTCGCTGTCTTTATACATCTGTGTTCAGAAACACGGGCGCCACAGGGTACAGGCTTGTATTGGGTACAAAGCGTCTGACAAAAGCAAGTTAAGAGAGAAGAGTTTTATTCTGGCTCACAGAGGATGTAGTCCATCATGGAGGGCAAGGCATGGCAACAGAAAGATTGTCTGGCTAGGCAGGATGCATCAGCAGTCAGGAAGCACAGGCGATGACTGTTGGTGGTTGGCTGTTTCTCCTTGTTATGTAGTCTAGGCTCCCAGGCCATTTAGCATGGATCTTTCTGCCTCAGTCAACATCATCAAGATAATCCTTCAGACAGGCTCAAGTTTGTTCCTTAGGTTATTCTAGATCATGCTAAGTTGACCATAGTAACTATCACAAGGGTAATCTTTATCCCTTTTGGCAGTGTATTCCAGTGTATGGACCCCAGGACTTGAGGCATTCAAAACGGGGGCTCTTACTACTAAGGACGCATTGGCCTTTGATCTCTTGTAAAGCCACTAGTCGTGATTGGTTAAGTCCACCCTGATGATGTCATTTTAAGTCCTTTTCCTCATTTCCGAGTAAGGTGTTGCCATGGCACTTGGGAAATGAGGGCCCCAGCACGTGAATGGTGCGGAATATGGGCACCTCCCCCATAGCCAGCCACTGAGTCCTTCTCCAAGTCCTGGGGTGAAACAGAACAAACACGGGAGCCATGTATGCAGCTCCCATTGGCCGCTGCTTAAGTGAGAGGGTGTAAGTCAGTACAGTGGTGACTGTGTGTGTGTGTGTGTGTGTGTGTGTGTGTGTGTGTGTGTGTGTGTGTGTTTGTGGCAGCCATAGGCAGATGCTCAGGGAGGGAGGTTGCATTTATTCACATCGTCCCAATCCTGCCCAGAAATAGGAGTCCTTTCCCAGAACACTGGGTGCTGTCTGCGTCTGTGGAGGTTAGGAGCTACCTCATCCGTGAGGTACCAGGCTCTGGTTAGAAAGCCCCTGTTGAGCCCCTGCCTTAGGTCCTTGTAGCTGGGGGGAAGTGGCATACTTAACTGTGCTATGATGGAGGGGCGGGCAAGGAAGGGGCCCTGGGTGCTAACCTGTGGCTTCCTTGGAAACAGGCCTATGAGCGTGGGATTTCACTGTTCAAGTGGCCCAACGTCTCAGACATCTGGAGCACCTACCTGACCAAATTCATCGCTCGTTATGGGGGCCGCAAGCTGGAGCGTGCGCGGGACCTCTTCGAGCAGGCACTAGATGGCTGCCCACCCAAATATGCCAAGAGTGAGGAGTCTGTGGGCTGTCTCGGGACATGGGGATAAGTGGCTGGGCTGCGGGCTACTAACTGGACCCTTCCATCTTCTGCAGCCCTGTACCTGCTTTATGCACAGCTGGAGGAGGAGTGGGGCCTTGCCCGCCATGCCATGGCTGTGTATGACCGTGCTACCAGGGCCGTGGAGCCAGCCCAGCAGTACGATATGTTTAACATCTATATCAAGCGGGCTGCTGAGATCTATGGCGTCACCCACACTCGGGGCATCTACCAGAAGGCTATTGAGGTACCCACCACTAGCGACCTGGTATGGGGTTGGGGTCCAGGTAGAAAGGAGGATCCCAGAAAGCCTGCCTATGTAGAGTATGGCAGAAGGCCCTCCTGAAGCCAGGTACCTGGACCCCTTTCCCTCACCCCTGCTCTCCCTGACGCCCTCCCCACCCCCCATCGTGCTAGGTGCTGTCTGATGAGCATGCCCGAGAGATGTGCCTGCGGTTTGCAGACATGGAGTGCAAGCTTGGTGAGATCGACCGCGCCCGGGCTATCTACAGCTTCTGCTCCCAGATCTGTGATCCCCGGGTAGGGTTGGGCCTGCCTCTGGGAAGGTGAGGGTGGGCATTGGGGATGCTGTCCCAAGCACCTGGCTCACCCACATGCCTGCACCCCACCACAGACAACTGGGGCCTTCTGGCAAACATGGAAGGACTTTGAGGTCCGGCACGGCAACGAGGACACCATCAGGGAGATGCTGAGGATACGTCGGAGTGTGCAGGCCACATACAACACTCAGGTCAACTTCATGGCTTCACAGATGCTCAAGGTGTCAGGCAGCGCCACAGGCACCGGTGAGCTGCTGTCACCTCCCTTTCCTTATCATGGGCAATGTCTTCCCCACCCCAGAGCACTTGCTGCCCAGCCTAGGCCTCTGCTGGGGGCTGGCAGTACCTGGAACCAGCCCTGGGAACCTCAACCTTGGAGGGGGCCTGAGGTGTGACCTTGACCTTCCTTCCTTCCCTGCCCTGCACCCCCAGTGTCTGACCTGGCTCCTGGGCAGAGCGGCATGGATGACATGAAGTTACTAGAGCAGCGGGCAGAGCAGCTAGCAGCCGAGGCAGAGCGAGACCAGCCCCCCAGGGCCCAGGGCAAAATCTTCTTTGTGAGGTGAGAACAGGATTTGGCGGTGGGGGGTGGGGGGAGGCGGTGGAATCCAGCTTTTCTCAGGGAAGAGGTATTCCAGGGAGGCTGCTGAGGGGAGGGGTGCACTGAGGCCGCTGGCTGCAACCACCTTCCCTCTCCAACCCTAGGAGTGATGCATCCAGGGAGGAACTGGCAGAGCTGGCTCAGCAGGCCAACCCCGAGGAGATCCAGCTGGGCGAGGATGAAGACGAGGATGAGATGGATCTGGAGCCTAATGGTCAGTGGGTTGGGTTCAAGAGCAGAGGTGGGCTACCCCCACCCCACCCCACCCCACCCCACCCCACCCCACCCCACCCCCAGAGGAATAACCAGCTTGACCCTGCCTTCCCCCACAGAAGTCCGACTGGAACAGCAGAGCGTGCCAGCTGCTGTGTTCGGGAGCCTAAAGGAAGACTGACACCCTCCACACTTTTCTTCCTCCACGGTTCCTCCCCAATAACCACTTTGTAATACAATTCCTCTTTGTACCTCACTGTCTCAGCCTCCTTCCTGCGGCCCAGGTCCCTCAGGGCATGCTAGCATAGAGCTGCCTGCCAGGCCCAGAGCACTGATTGGCTGGGACAGGAGGTGGGGTGGTCAGGGGAGGTGGCCTGTGGACAACCTGCCCGCATCCTGTAGATCCAGTTCTGGACGCTGCAAGGCCAGTTCCCCTGCCCCACCCCAGGCCTCCTGTCAGGCTTGCCCAGTAAGAAGCCTCCTTGAGCCTGAAGCTGAGGGGGCACTTGGCCCCACTTACATGGGTGTCACAGCTCTGGGATTTCACCAACCCATGAGCCCCCGTGTAGTCAGAAGGCTCTGTAAACCTGCTACCAAGGCACTTGTGTCCCTGGCTAGAGGCCAAGAGCCAGGCCTGGTGCACAGGCCACATCCAGAGTGAAGCCTTACTGCTTAAGCTCTGGGAAGCCATTAGGAGCCTCTAGGCCATTAAGGGGCTTTTGGCATCAGGGGACATAATCAGATTTGCGTTTTGAGCAGGTCACGCTGGCTGCCATGTGAGCAGGAGGGAGGGGGCAGTTGGAGGCAGGCTGTTGGCTTGGACCATGGCTGGGGAGGTGGCTTTAGGAGGCGACCTGTATATTATTTGGTAGTGTCTGGGAAGCCAGGCTGTAGTGAGCTTTACACCTGCACTCTGCATCTACAGTGGCAACTGGACCCTTAGACATGGGACTCGGAGGAAGGGACACAGAATCCCCAGCTCAGAGACTGTAACTGAGCCCAGAAATGAAGGCAGGTTGGCAACAAGAAACAGAGCTTGAGTTTGAAATTGGCTGCATGCCAAATGCCAGGAAAGACGAATAACAACCACACAGAGGAGGAAAATGTGGGCGTGGGGGAGGCCCAGGAGAGGATAGCTGCTCTGAACACTCTTGAACAGGTCAGTTCAGAGGTGGGCGAGAGCATCCCAGGGGAGGGAATGTCAGTAAGAAGGTCACAGTAGACCTTGGCAGAAGCTACCTCAGGGCCAACAAGAGAGCAGAGAAGACGGACGGGCTGGAACTTGTGAGAAACCACACGGGACAAACCTGCTCAAGCTTAGGGAGGAGACACCAAGTCTCAGCTTCTCTTTTCAAATATTTTATTCAAGAAAGTGGAGGACAGACAAGGGGACTGAACTGAGCCCTGAGTCCCTGAAGCTCCCAGCTCAGCCCCCTACAGCATGACCAGACAGGACCCAGGAGTAACCAGTGCACTGTCCTCCAGGAGCGCAGTGCACTGCACAAGGTGGGCACTATTTGGGGGTACCGCCACCCTTCTTGGGCGTGGTGGGCTTCTTGCTTTGCCAAAGGTGTCCCTGGATAGTAAAGGCATCCACACTCATAGACATGGTCTTAGCAGGGATCTGGGTGAAGCGCTTGCGGTCTGAGTTGTACTTATAAATGCCTTCGACCATGGCAGGAGTGACAGTACGCGGCCCGTAGCCTGCCAGCCTCGACAGCTCCTCTGTCTCCCCAGACAGCGTGTAGAGTGCCCGAAACTGGCAGCTTGAGTCCCGGAAGAGTATCAGGAAGTGGTTGGCCTTGCTTTTCTCTATTTCCTGATGGACGGTGGCAAGAAACCGGTCAGGCTGGACCACTGACCCACCCGCCAACCCTACACACCCAGGAGGTAGAGAGCTAGCTCACCTCTAAAATTCGGTTCTTCTGGGGCTCGTTCACCTTGCCTGCTAGGCAGCAGTGGGACAAGGCATTGTGGATGATAAACTTGTTAGACTTGGCGCTGGGTTCTTTGTACAGCCGGGGACCTGGAGGGCAGGCAGTCATCAGGGATGGGGGTCGGGCGGGGGAAAGCAGGCGGAGAACCTGGGGCTGCTCCCGGTCTCCCAAGCCTCACTTACCTGTGTACTCAGGCACTGATGCTGGGGAGGAAGCATTGCTTCCATTCTCCCAGTCCCGCTCTCGACTGCCAGGCAGGCGGCTTGGAGACATGAGGCCTGATGGAGAAGGGGCCCTACAGAGGAGGGGAGGGATGTAGGTGGGGGTCAATAGGGTGTGAAGCCTCCCAGTGTACAGAAGGATTAGGAAAGAGGCAAGGCCAGTACACTGCAGAGGACAGGTCCATGTCATGCCCTTCCATATGCTCAACCTCTTTTCTATGCATGTGAGCATGCTCTCCAGCCCTGACTCAGCTTCCCCCAGACCCCAGCCGTGTACTCATGTGCTTCCTCGCATCCATACAGCCCAGCCATACTCCACTCTAGATTCCACAGAGGTCTATGTCTGATGACAGGTCTGCCCACACTCACCGAGACGTGGGCCTCTTCACACCAAGGTTATTGGAAGCCTCATTGGCCACAGTAGACAGGGAGAGCGTGGATTGGGAATAGACTTTGCTGAGCCGTGAGCCTAGAAGAGATGCCACCAGTCAGCCATCCCTAACGGCCCTTGACCTCCGTCAATGCCCAAGAGGCCAGGCCTGCCATTCCTAAGACTTAGCCTTTGTAGCTTGACTCAATTTTTTGTGTTTGCTTGCTTGGCTTTTTTTTCCCCCCTCAACACAGGCTTTTTTCTGTGTGTCCCTTGGACTCGGTTTGTAAACCATGCTGGCCTTGAGATCAGCTTGCCTCTGCCTCCCATTGCTGGGATAAAGGCATGCACCACCACACCTGGCAGCTTTTATTTTTTAAAGATGGGGTTCTCTGGGGCTGGAGAGATGGCTCAGAGGTTAAGAGCACTGTCTGTTCTTCCAGAGGTCCTGAGTTCAATTCCCAGCAACCACATGGTGGCTCACAACCATCTATAAAGTGATCTGATGCCTTCTTCTGGCCTGCACATGTACATGCAGACAGAGCACTGTATACATAATAATAAATAAATAAATCTTTTTTTTTTTTAAAAGATGGGTTCTCTGTAGCCCAGGCTGGCTATTTGCTGAGGATGACCTTGACTTCCCAATTCTCCAGTCTGCTGGGATTATAGGCCTATAACGCCATACCTGGTTTATGCTGGGGATGGAACCCAAAGCTTCATGTATGCGAGGCAAGCTTCTACTTTCTTTCTTTTTTTTTTTTTTTTTTTTTTTTGAGTCAGGGTTTCTCTTCTAGTCGTGGCTGTCCTGGATTTGCTTTGTAGATCAGGCTGGCCTTGAACTCACAGAGATTTCCCTGACTCTGCCAAGTGCTGGGATTAAAGGTGTCCACTATGTCTGGCTTTCTCCACCCCCTTTTTTTTTTTTTAATATATAGAAATTGTAGTTTCAGTGTTTTGAGGCAAAATCTCAATGTGTAGCCCAAATGGGCCTGGAACCTGCTTAGTAGCCAGATTAGGATCAAACTGGAAATCCTCCTGCTTCAGCCTCCTGGGTGTCACCATGCCTGCCTTAATATGACTTGTTTGTTCTCCTACAGCACTGGGGATTGAACCCCAGTCACATACGTCAGACAAATTCCTTAGTCCTGAGCTTCACACTCCCATCCACAGGCAAGGGAGCATTGTTTAGTAGCTCCCTCAAAAATCCAAGGGGGGGGGATCCTCACTATCCAGCCAAGGAAGGCAGGCCCCCTCACCACACTGAAAATCCCGCTCACCCCAAATTCCCCATCACTGCACCCCTGCAGACGCTCCCTTTTCTCCACAACCACGGGGCCTATCCCAGTCACAGGGCAGGCCCCTCCCACAGGGTCCTCACCCAGCAGGCCGCGGGCTGGGCTTCGTGCCAGGGCCGAGTCATCACAGCAACCAGAGCGTGGCCGGGTGGCCCTGCGCCCGCCCCGCCCTGGTCCCCCGGTCCCTGAGGCCCGGGGCCGTAACACCTTATCAAGGTCATCCATCAGCTTCAGTTGTGCCCGGCGCTCATACTCAAGCCTTGTGAAGTCCCCTCGTCGGGGGCCCACCTCCTCCTCCGCTGGGGCCGTGGCTCGGGTAGCAGGAGCCAAGGGGGCCACTGGAGCAGCGGGGGCTACGGGAGCTGGAGCCTCCTCCTGAGCCAGCCTGCAGATTAAACACAAGGGGAACAAGCAGAACGGAATATCCAGGTGCTGAGGCAGCAATATCAAAGGCCAGGGCGCCCCGATCGCAGCTCTAGTCTCACCTCACAGCCTCCTCTCGTTTCTGCTCCCTCTCTGCCTCCTGCCACTGTTTGCGCCGCCGGGCCTCCTCTGCCCGCCTCTGCTGCCGCTCAAGCAGGCTAGCTCGCTTTTGAGCCATCTCATCCTCAGGCTTGTCTTCATCCTGGAGGACGACATGAAAGTTCAGCTGACCACCTCTCCCGGCTATAGCTGGGGGTCTGTTTTTTTTCCACTGGCCCAGCCTGTGGCTCACCTGACCTTTCTAAAAGTCCTCAGAGTACTGAGTTGGTGCCTACTTTATGCACAGCCCTACAGATCTGGGAGCTACATACACGAAGCATTTGACCCAAAGGGGAAGACAAGCAAGTGATAAGAAGACTTTTTTGTTTTGTTTTGTTTTGTTTGTTTTTTTTTGAGATGGGGTTTCTCTGTGTAGCCCTGGTGGTCCTGGACTCTGTAGAACAGGTGACCCTCGAACTCACAGCAATCCACCTGCCTCTGCCTCCGGAGTGCTGGGAGTACAAGTGTGCACCACCACAACCGTTTTGTTGTTGTTGTTGTTGTTTTGTTTGGTTTTTTATACACAGACTTTTAATGGTATAACTACGCTTGGAGTGCTGCCAAGCTGCACTGCTGTCTATCCTATTCAGGATAGACCCTGAGGTAAGGATGAGGAGGACTAACTTAATTGGGGAGAAGTGAGAACTTTCCAGATGGGTTAGAAAGTTCAAAGGCCTTGAGGCAAGATATGGTTGGGACATTGAGCTGGGAAAAAAAAAAAGATGTAAGTCAGAGTCAGAAGAGAGCCAAGCCCAAAGCAGTGCACAGGACTGTTTTATCCTCAGGGCAAAAGAGGGCAGTCAAAATCCCTAACTGCTCAGGAAGACAAACAAAAACAAAACCAACCAACTAACCAAACATAAGAGACCAGCAGGATTCAGTTACAACACCGTACACACATAGTGGCCCAGGCTGCGAGGGGCATGGAGATCGAGGATGACCAACAGGCTAGGTCAGGAAAGCAGAACTGTAGGATCGCACTAACCCTGTTTGTCCAGCCACCCCACACCTGTCCATCCTGACCATCCTGTCTATCGCCCGACTCACCCATCCATCTGCCCAACATCTACTTTGTCTATTTATCGATGTTTCCTGTGTACGTCAGCTGCCTACCCACATATCCATCTTCCATCGATCTATCCAATGAACATAGCCATCTACCTATCCACCTTCCCTTTCAATATACCTACCCATCCCTCATCCAATCCAGCCACCCAGCCAAACTAATCACCTACCGACCACTCACCCACCTAACTTATCCATCAATCCAACCCACCCATCCACCAAGCTAGCCACTGCCTAGCCAACCACCCGTCCATCCATCCACTCAGTCCACACACGTCAGTAAACCTTTGTCCCCAAACATCTACCCACCACATCCTATGTCTCCCTAATTAGCCCCTTGGGTATCCCCACTTCCCATCCATTCACACACCCACCTATTGCCTCACCTTTTCCCTCTCACCTGCCAAGTGACTCACCTTATAAAAGAATCCAAGCCCAGATCGGGGCTCCCCCTCAGAAGATGCCTCTTCCTCCAAGGAATCCTCGGCCCCAGGGGGGCTCCCGTCCCCCTCCTCCTCAGCAGCAGGCTCTCCCAGGCTGGCTAGCGGGATCTCAATGAGGGCAGGCTTGGTGGTGGGCTCCTCAGGAGGCGTCCCCTCCGACAGGAGGATAGAGGAGCGAGTCTGTACAGGCACCTGGCTGGGTGAAAACTTGCGTAGGTGAGGGAGGCTGTCTACATCGTGAGGTGGTGTGAGCACCCGGGTCAAGGGTGCCAGCTTCAGCTCTGCCGGCCTTGCATGTTTTGGACTACGGGGTGTTGGATTAGGGCCCGGCCCCGGGCTGCGCCGGGCAGCTGGGGCACGACGGGCAGGGCTAGGGGATGCTGCTTTAGGTCCAGTGGTGGGTCCAGGGATAACCCAGGCCGCAGGTGGTGGGGCAGGTCCAGGAGCTTCTGGAGGGGCTAGAAGCCGCTGTTGCTGGTCTGTGAGCCTCTGCATGTCCCGCTGCAGAGAGCTCAAAGCGGCACTCAGCTTACTGACTGCTCGGTTGTAATCCCCCAGTCCCTCTGGAGGCACTGGGCCCAAATCTGGAGAGAAGGTGACTGACTTAGGGCGTGAGGACGAGGACGGCTCACCCTGGCCCTCACCTGCTGGCCGTTCCCCACCAGGAACTGAGCCCAGCTCAGCTTCCTCCTCAGCCTCCCCTGCAGCCTCCCGAGGCTGCACCTGAAGGAAAGCACTCTTGCCCAGTCTCTGCCTGTGTTTGGCAAAGATGGCCTCAATGCGTCGCTTCTGTGCCTCTATGGCTCGGCGCTTCTCCTCCAGCCGGGCTCCCAGCTCGCTCATCTCAGAGCTCAAGGCCTCAGGTGCCGTGGGAGTGGATGTTGGGGACGCCATTCCCGATTCAGCCTCAGCCTTCACCAGCTGCTTCTTGCGTTCAGCAAAACTGGTCATCTTCACTTCGGAGTTGTTGGCTGCTGGGGATGAAGCCACAGCTTTTGGGGACCCCTCAGATGTGGGGGGTGGTTTCAGTACCTCCCCCGCAGAGCAGGGAGATGGTTTTGAAGGGTTCTCAGGGTGGGATATGTAGATGGGCGCTTTGTTGAGCCCATCAGACACTGGCTTTGAGGCTCCTTCGGGAGGGTAAGGGGAGGCCAGTGGTGGTTTGGAGAGACCCTCAGGAGAATGGAGGTAGAAGCTGCCATCAGCAGCCCCATCAGGGAGCAGCCGGGGCTCAGCACTGTGGATGATCTGCAGGGCCTCTTCAATCGTGGGTAGGTCTCCAGACTCCGGGGGTGGCTGACCAAGATTCCGGGACGACGACGATGATGACACAGGTCGTGGGGGACCCAGACTGTCTGAACTGACGGAGCGCAGCAGGACAGGATCTCCCATGACCACGTCCACGTCGCTGTCCAGGCCAAAGGGGGTGCTGAACGACACAGCCTGGGAGAGGGGACGGCTGGGCGGCCAGAGGGAGGGGTCAGCCCCTGGGACAGGCCTCCGGCCTGCCCTGATCAGCCCAATCCCTCTTCCAAGGCCACAGGGCCCCCTTAAGACGTACTCACCTAAGCTGACGGTTCCAGGCCTTGCCAAGAGCCTCCATGTGAGACATGGACGGAGATGACTTCAGGGAGCCTGGCGAGGGACAGCAAATGGTCACTGTGAAGTGGGAGGTCACTGGGGTGGGGGTTGGCGGGTGTCTGGGACAACCTCTGCAATGTCCCCAAGTGAGTCACAGATGGGTCATGTGCCCGGTTGTGCTACGTCTCCGGAAATGGCTGGCTCAGAGATACACTACTTGCCTAGTATTTATGAGGCCTTGGGTTCAATCTTTAGGATTGTGAAATACAGTTAGCAGTTTCTTTTGGACTAATAAGATGGTTAAGGACTTGCCTCCAAGCCTAGTGAGCTGAGTTCTATATTGGGGACCTACATGGTGGCCAGAGAGAACCAACCTCTGCACATTGTCCTCTCTGGACATCCACTCATGCATTGAGGCAAACGTGCAGCCCCACATACCCAAGTGATAAATACGATTTAAAAAGGTAAGTGAAATGAACAAACATTAGCAATTAGTCCTAGTTGGTGTCATGCAAGGAGTCTTCTTTGTTTTCTTTGACTGAGACTGGGTCTCACTGTGCAAACCTGGCTGGACTGGAACTCTGTAAGTAGACCAGGCTGGCCTCCAACTCACAGAGGACTACCTATCTCTCCCTCCTCAGTGCTAGGAGTAAAGGTATGCTTCGCCTCACACGGCTGATGCAAGGGGGCGTTGAAGCTAGCTATAAAGGAAGTCAGGAAAAAACCCAGAGAGGGACACTGGAAGACTCAACATAAAGTCAGCTGGGGGCGGGGGAGGGGGCAGGTTTTCTTGTGGTTGAAGTTTCCTGGTAACAAAAAGCCATATTCTCTCTTCACCTGTGGATCCTCGGAGTGGGGACTGGGGACCACCAGGTGACAGTAGCGGGTGACGGAAGTTGAACACAGGAGAACTGCCAAAGAGATACACAGTAAACTTCAGTCACCTCTCACAGGTGTCCCCAGCCCTGCCCCAGCATCCAGGTAGGTAGGAAGAGGCCCCCCATGAAGGAAGAGGCTCACCCCAACAGGGACCCATACCTGCTGCCGCTGTTATTCTGAGATGGTACAGTCTCAGTATTCCTGGGGGACACAGCTACTAGATGCACACACAAAAAAGAGGTTAGGCAGGACAGGGCTCCCTTACCCTCTCCTAGACCCCCAAGGCAAGCCCAGGACCCCCAAGGGCTCACCGTGTCCATCAGGCAAGTCTTTGGCCTGCACAAAATCAGGCTTCAGGACCTCAAAACACATATACATCTCAGCTAAGAGCACCACCAGGTTGACCTGCATGCCAGAAGGAGGTGAGCTGACTGGTAGAACAGGCCTGGATGTGGACCTCTGGCCCTAAGGCTCACCTCCAAGATGGCCTTACCTTGAGGGGCGGTGGGACATACAGCAAGTCCTCAAGGGACAGGGGGCAGCCGCGAGGGAGGTGGGAGGCACAGAAGTCTTGCACCAGCTGGAGGTTGTACAGGCTGTCTGCTACCGACATGGGGTCCTTGAGGCACACCTCTGTGGGGACAGGATGTATCGGCCTCCAACTCAATGGGAAGGAAGGTGGGAGGCCCCAGGGAACCCCTCCTATGAGATAGGTCTTGTACCTTCTGCAAGATGCACTCTACCAAGTGTTGACCCCTAAGATTTAACTTGAAAGTTCTTTGTTCCTTGGCCTCTGCGTGTATATGCATGTGTGTATACACGGCTACAAGCCGGAGCTTGACAGTGGGTATCTTCCTTCTCATGTGGTCTCTACCTTAGATGCCAAGACAGGACCCTGTCTCACTGAAACTGGTGCTTGGTGACACTACTAGTTGGCCAATGAGTCCCTGGAATCCTCCTGCCTCTACCTCCCTGGCACTAGGGTCTTAGGCCCTCACTGCTGAGCAGATATATTTACATGGCTTCAAAGAACCCAAACTCAGGTCATTATATTTTTGCAGCTTATCAACTGAGCCACCTCCAGCCTCCTCAGAACCCTTTTTCTGGAGAGATAGCATGCGAGAGAAGAGCAGACACTGCTCTCACAGAGGACCTGAGTTTAGCTCCCAACACCACATCAGATGGGTATAACTACAGGGGATCCAACCCACTTTTCTAGACTCCAGGGTCAACTGGGCTCACATGTGCACAGACCCACACACATACACATATTTTAAAAGTAGAGTAAATCAGCCTGGAAAGATGGCTCAGAGGTTAAGGGCATTGCCTGCTCTTCAAAAGGCCCTGAGTTCAATTCCCAGCAACCACATGGTGGCTCATAACTGTCTATAATGAGATCTGGAGCCCTCTTCTGGTCTGCAGACATACATGCAAGCAAAATACTGCATACACAATAAATAAAAAATAAATCTTTTTTTTTTTTTAAGTAAAGTAAATATTTTGTTTTGTTTTGGTTTTTGGTTTTTTTCAAGACAGGGTTTCTCTGTGTAGTCTTGGCCATCCTGGACTCACTTTGTAGAACAGGCTGGCCTCGAACTCACAGCGATCCGCCTGCCTCTGCCTCCCGAGGGCTGGGATTAAAGGCGTGCGCCACCACGCCCGGCTCAAAAGTAAAGTAAATCTTAGAAACAAAAAAACAAAAGAACATCTTCCTAAGAGCTGGGAATCCAGGGCACTTAGAAGAGGATTTGTCTATAGTATTTTACGAAGCCTGGGTTCCATCTCAAGCATCTCATAAATTTGGCCTGGAGCACATGTCTGTAATTCCAATACTTAGAAGGCTGAGGTGGGAGTATTAGGAGTTCAGGCATGTCCTTGGTTATAGAGAGTCTGAGGCCTGCCTGGGCTATATGAAGTTCTGCCTCAATTTACACACACACTCAGAAGCCTTTTTCCTAGGCAGATGTAGTAGCTCATACCTGCCATCCCAGCACATGGGAGGCCTTAGGCAGGAAGACAGGGAGTTTGAGGCCAGCCTGGGTTACAGAGCAACCCATGTCTCAAAACAATAACAACAACTAACCGTAGCCCCTGGGAACTGCATTTCACCCAAAAGTTACTTCTAAACAAGTTCACTTCTTTTCTTCAATGAA